>NC_072735.1:159849950-159890452 GCF_026930045.1 Uloborus diversus
CGCGGTGAACGTCTCTATATATATATATATATACATACATATATAATCTCCTCGATACATTATTCTATCATTTTTGTTAATGTTATAAATTTAATGAGTTTCAGTGGCAGGATTTTATTTAATTCAATTGGTTTTGTTGACCTTTTCAATTAGCCGAATTTTCAATAACTTGGAATTTTTTTCGCTTTTCCTGGAACTTTGATTTGTCGAAATTTCACTTCTTTAATACAAAGTGAATAAGCCATCATTTCAACAACTGCATCATTGACATTATCTCATAGTAAGAATTTTCAGTTGGAAATGACTAGAGCTTGTCCTTTAACCAAGATAGTTTCTACCTCTATTTATTCATTTTTTGCAGCCTTTTCAACATTTTCTCTGGTAGTTTAAGTGTAAGGTCTTTGTACAGGAACAATAATAAACACTGAACTTACATATAATTTCAGGATATTTGTTATTAAATACGAATAGATTCATTATGTACTTAGTTTATAGAAAATTATTTTGGATTTTGTTTCAGGGCCATTTCATGGTATTTTGTCCAAATGTTGGAGTCCACAACATGACACTTTTTTTTTTTGCCATAACTATTTAATTTGTTTGATAAGCACATTATTTTATTTTGAATTAGTCCTACCAACACACAGACTCAAAATAAAATAAGGTGCAAATTAAACAGTAAATTTAATGGTTAGAGCAAAAAAAGTGACATGTTGCAGACTTGACATTTGGCCAAAATACTGGGAAATTGCCCTTTAGTAAAATAAAGAAAATTCTCATTAAGAAAGACTGTTTGATGATATCTTTTATTTACAAGAGAAATGCTAAAAGAAAATGGCAGAAGTACATAAAATACTCGAATTATAAACAACCGAGTAAAAAACAAAATACAAAACTTTATATGTATTAATAACTGTTCAAAACCTTAGCTGGAGTAGCTCCATATCAAATAAAATGCATGCTTGTTACCCATTTTCTTTTTTGAGTTCTAAGTACGCAATGCACTTCAACTCTTGTTTTCCATAACATGTTAGTTATAAATGATTCTTAAATTTATTTTTATGGAATTTTTGATAATATACGAATGAGCATCGAATTTCGTTTATCTATTGGTTCACCAAGCATAAAATTGATTCAAATTTAAAAAAGAAAAAAAAAAAACATTAAGATTAAAAATGATTTATAAATTCACAATTCAAATGAGAGAGAAATTTCAGTGAGGTACTTTTTTCATTGCTTAATGAAAGTATGTGTTGATTATTGTCTTTCATCCACAAACGTCTTTCTTAAAATGTCTGCCTGTGTATTTAAGTAGTAACTGATGGATACATTGTTTGCAAATAGAATATTTAGAATTACTGTTAATTTTTGAACTAGAAATTTTAAAATTGCTCACATACAGGCATTTGTAAAAAATGTTTGTATGAATGAACTTGTTTTTTCCAATTATAATTACTAAGTGGAGAAACTAAAAAATCAATTTTGAGGAAAAAATGACAAAGCTGAAGTGATTCTTCCCCCAAAATTTTTTTAAGTATGGTTAATTTCATGTATACTAACTTTTCTCAAATAGTGAAAAAATGGCATCTCCACAGTTCTGATTCGTAAAAGAGAGGGCGGAAATAGTTTTTGTGTGTGGAAACCAAATCAAAGTATTCAAAAGTTAAATTTCATATTTTAAACATAAGATATGTTCTTTGTATATATAAGCAATAGTACAATATAAAATCTATACAATATAAACTATACATAAATTTCATGTATAATTTTTTTTTCCTAGCATTCAGTTGACATTCATTACAATTCATAATTAGGGTACCATAACGGACGTTTTAAGAAAAGGCCACTACCGCTAAAGCTAATTTTCTGAGTTGTTTCACTTGATTTTTTAGATAGTGACATCAGGATGAATATTAGTAACATGAGCTTATAATGAATGTCAACCCCGTAAGAGTAAGTTATTAACATCATTAAATAATATATGTTTTATGTACAAAATATGATTTGAACAACATTGATAAAACATTTTCTAAGAATTGCAAGGACGAAATTTTTACTTCATTGTACAGGTTTCAGCTTATACAAAAATGAATACACAATGTTTATAGTTGTAAATGTGTGGAAAATTAGTAAAATGAATTAATTAAATTATGAATGAAAATTAATAGTTGATATACTTTCATTTTTTAAGTGATACAAATTATTAGCCTTGTCAAACAAAAACTACAAAATCCTTATTCAGGACAAGGTTGAAATCATTTCTGATTGATCTATTTTGTTGATGCCTCTGAAGCTAATGAACAGATTATGGCCAGTAGCGTAACTAGGGTTTGGCAGCAGTGACTCTCGCTAGGGGTGCAGCAGCAGAGGGGGGGGGCATTTTGACTGATTTTTTTAAAAAAATATATATATTTTTAAAAATTGATCATATGAGCAGAGGAATGCTTTTGTAAATAAAAATAAAGTCTCGCAGGAACAAAAACTAGGAGAAAATAAAACTCCTTAATTCTCAAAAAAAAGGGGGGGGGGAGTTTTACCCGTGGTGTGAAATTCTATTCCAATTCATTAAGTTATACACACAATTTGCACACCAGGGAGCGGTGGTGGAGAGCGTTGCATGCTGGATGATTACATTTTTTTTTCGGGAGAGGGAGACATTGTGTCGGGTATAATTAGAAGTGTATAGTTTTTCTTAAGTCAAGTATTTATTCTCATTATGATAAATAGCAAAAAGTCTTAGTTGAACAAAATATTGGGAGACCTTAATTGACAAATATGTAGTACTTTTATTTTGTCTGTATGTAAATGGTCATGATTTTAAGTCAATTTCAGATTAGCAATGTTTTTTGTATTTTCTTTGCTCTCCTAATTATAATATAATTCTTTAAATGCTTTGATTTTTATTTGAAAAAAAAAAAAAAATCTTTCTTTTAGAAAGTGTGTAAATTATGTTTATTGTACATTTTCCGAATGGTTTGAAACAGATTCTGATAAAAGTTTAACCCGTTTTTAAAAAAATAGTAATAAATACATTGTTATAAACGGAACTGAAATTTTTTTAATTCTCATTTGCTTCAACAACGTACATTATTTATACTATTTATTAACGAATTGAAAATATTATTGGTTTTATTGAATTAATCTAAAATGGTGGGGGGAGAACTAAAATTTTTGGGAAGGGGAGAATTTTGAATAGACCGAATGAAATTCCAATTTTACCGGATGATAAAATTCGATTATGGACACATATATACATAACATGTACTGTGAAGGAAAATTGGGCAGCATTAAAAATAATTTAAAAACAGAAAATAAGAATATTAAAGTTGCAATATTGACTCCTAATTTGTCGAATCAATTAGTTAAAAGTTCCCCCCAAAGAAATTTTTCTGAGGTCACAGTGACTTCCAATGACTTTCGATCGGGACGATGGTGGGGGAAGGGGGAGCTATTTCCGAAGTTCGCCAGGGGCGCCAGACCTCCTAGGTATGCTACTGATTATGGCAGAGGTCATTAAATTGTGTTCGTTGAACCCTGGGGATTTCACAATGATATGAGGGGTGGGGGGAAATTGCCAATGATTATAAACAGGGGTGATTGTGTTCCGGTATTTTACCGGATTTCCGGTATTTACATCCTGATTTCCGGTATCTTCTTCGAAAATACCAGAACCATCCTATATTTTCAGAAAAACTCACTTTTGTAAAATTTAGGTCGATGTTTAATGAAACGCCGAAAGTCCAAATTAAAGACGTTTCGTTTGGTATAAAGCGTAAGCTACCGTCATGTTTTTCAATCTCTATGGTAATTATTGAAGAACAGCTGGGGTTAGAGATGGAATAAAGGCTAGATAAGAAGAGAAAGGAGTGCTACTTGATATTTTCCCCCTTAATATTTTCTTTTCAAGATGTCTAATATCGTTTCTGTGTTGCATATCTTAATACGCAGATGATGTCACTATGCCCATTCCCCCCCCCCCCCCGACTGCGATGGCACCCCTCAATTTTACCAAGCCCCCCTTTTCCCTCAAGAATTGCCACCCACTAATAAAAAGACTTAAATTCTTCTAAATTAATTTCTCCAAAAGTTTCTGTGGTATAATCTGCTTCATGACCCCCCCCCCCCCCTCCCCTCCCGACACAAACACATGAAAATCCTTGCTATAACTATATTATTAGATTAAATTGCTAAAATATTTATTCACCAAGATGGCCTGTGACTTTTCTCTGTTGTAGATGCTTATGTAATAGGCTTTACAGTCCGCCCCCCATTAAATGTTGAATTTAACGACTTATATATATCGAAAATATCGATATTTGGAGAGCGATATATCGTGGCATTAAAATTCGGATATCGCCTAGCCCTATTGCGCAGTAATCATAATTCTGCCCCTTTTGTCCCAAATTTTTTTAATTCTGAAATATTTATGCACTTTTAGAAAATGAATGTAATAAATGGTTAAGGATTCAGATACAATGGAAGCAAATAAAATATTCTTTGAAAAATTTTTAGAAATGAGAAAAATTAAAAGAATTTAATTCTTTCCATGCACATGGACATACTAAGTCCAATTAAAACTTCGAGTTTTAGCCCCAACAAATAATTATGTTTATAAATAATGTGTGCATATACGTAATGTGTATATGTATGCCCTTCAAAACACTTTTTCTTCTTGGAAAAAAGTTCAGGTATTTTTGCATGGAGTCACAATCACCCCTGTATAAAGTGACTGCAGATGGACATCAACAAGGCTAGAGTTTGTTGATTGAAGTAAAAAACAAAATACAAGCACACCTGAGTCACCAACTAGAACACAAAGGTCTGATGTTTGAAGCTGAAGGTAATTTTTACATTATTCTGGTAAAATTTTTTAGAAAATACAATAGTTTTTTAAAAAATTTACATATGTACCTCTTTTTGTCAAACAAAAACTACAAAACCTTATTCAGGACAAGGTTAAATTATTTCTGAAAAATGTATTTCGTTAATGCCTCTGAAGCTAATGAATGGATTATGGCAGAGGTCAGTAAATTGTTTTTGTCGAATCCTTGGATATTAAATGGCTCAAACTGAACGTCCCTTACCCCTTCTGAAAAGTTTTGAGATTGGCTCTGTGGCATCCAATTCTGAAGGTTATTTCTTAAAAGTGGGAGGAATTTTGGCTGCATGTACAACTAGTTTTTAATAGAAGTATATTTAAAATTTCCTGACATTATTGATTCACTGTTCTATCTTGAATCATTTATTCATTATTACTCCTATATTGCTCTTTTTTGCATTTAAAATCATTTGACGGATAGATGAATTGAAAAGTAAGAAAGAAATAATAGCGTTTAATTGCTCAATTGCAGATTACTGCAGACACGTGTTTCGGAGTTACAGAGAACCCCGTTTTCCATGCAAAATATGAGAGCTTTTGTAGTTGGATGTCTTTTTATGCATAAGCTCCCTTATTTTGCATTGAAACAGGGGTTTCTTGGAACCTTGAAGCACTGTGTTGCTGTAATCTGCAATATTTCTGTTGGGATTAAAAAGGTTTAATCAAGTATATGAAAAATCTTTTCTCGGCATACTTTTGAACATCATTAGGCAATTAAAACAGGCTCAGATCTGCTCAGCTAACTGTCCGCTCTACAGGATCTGCTCCACATTCTTAAGAATCGCAATGGGACAAAATGAAAATCACATTCCCCCTTCCCCAACTTATGCGCAATGGAAATATTTCTCTTTTTTTTAAATGAGTAATTGAGATCTATGAAAACATTATTTCCTTTCACATTTTTAAATCAAAGAGAGATGTAATTGAAAAAGTTTGCATGAAAAAAAGAAAGGGACTGACTTTCTTTTTAAAAATAAAAAGTTCTAGTACAATATATAGAACTTAATTTCTGCGTAGAGACCAAAGTTTAGATCCGAGCCTGGCGTCGAATCATTTTTCTGGTCATTCAAAAGCAATGGTCCCACTCTGGGTATTTAAGTAATTCAGTCATTACTTTAAACATATTTAGGTGCGTAAAACTAACATCAAATTTCTACTCTAATATACTTAGAAGATAGAAGTTCAACTATTTGAATACATATACATACAAATGAATTCTTACAAATGGGAGGTAAATACACATTGAAAATTGAATTCCATTCACAAAGAAATGAATTTACTTGTCATTTAATGTTTCAGAAATGTGATTTCATTTCATTGTCCTTTTTTCATGGCTTGAAGTGTCTTTCATTTTTTTTTTTGTTTGAAATAAAACCATATTTAATCTCATAATATAACTGAAATCCTCTCCACAGTTCTAGCTTCTTTTTGTCATCTTGTAGAAAAAGGTTTGAAAACAGATATGCTTCTTCCAATGTACTGTTGTTGTTCTAAATTTACTTGCAGATTTTGGGTCCGGAAAATGAGCTTTATGAGAGCTTCTTACTTCCTTTCTAATTATTTCTTTCACTTTTAATGATTGATTATTTAGTAAAAATGTATTACACACAGAGATAATTGCTAGAGTCTTTTTTTCAAGGCATGACATATTTTATAGGAGTGAAATTAATATTGAAGATTTAAAATATAAATGGGCGTAGCCTGAGTTCCTGTTAGGGATTGTTTTTTTTTTTTTTAAATCCCATAGACACTGGGTTTTTTGAATAAAACCCGACTAAAGCTAGGTCTTTTAACAGAAATGTGGGTTTTTTGTCTTTTTTAGGGAAAATGTGGGTACTTGTAGCATATTGCAGCGTTAGTAAATGGACAAAGCACAAAAATTATCTTGGGATGAAAAAAAGCTGGAAAATTCAGTGTTTTCTGAAGAAAAGTATAAAAGACGACAAAACCCAAGAATGGTGAAGTTGCAGATTTTTTAGTTTCCATGATTATCAACAGCTAAGGCAAAGTTACTTCTCGAATGATAAAATCTATTGTTCGTTTTTAATTACTACATTTTTTAAAAAAATTTTACTTTATTGTATTTTATTTTGTTATGCAAAACTACTGTAGAACCTCAAATAGTTAAAATCCCTTTTTACTGAATTCCAGCTTAATCAAGACATTTTTTTTTTAATGTTATGTTGCCTGTTCTATTTCTGTGTACAGAGTAAGAAACATTAAATTTCTTCTTAAGATAATGACAATACTGTACATCCTATTCTGTTTTCTGTCCGACCGTTTGTAACACCTGTTAATTTCTAAAAAATATACCTTGTTTATATTCAGTAAATTACCGCCCATTAGCCAGGGCTAAAGCAGAAATACGTGAAATGGTGTATTTCACGTATACCTTGTTTATTCGAGATTTGTGATATGTTGGTTTGCAGAAAAGAATTCAAGCTTTCGTTTTCCCCTGTATTGCCTATGGTCTTAACGATCTGATTTACATGTAGTGTAAACATCTCCTCGGATTAAATAAAAAAAAAATGTTTATACACGAGAATACAAATGCTACATTGCGCTACTACTCAAAATTAATATGTTTTTCCAATGGCAAAATCGGCTACATCAAAAGTGGCAGTAACATTGAATATCATCTTGTACTTCTCTAATGGAAAATATTTCATTTTCAGGACTTGAAATCTGCATGTAAATTTAGAATAAGCCATTGGTCAAATCAACATTTTAAACATTACCTGTTTAAACAGTTTCTTCTTTTAAAGATCAATAATTGATTTTCTAATTGATGATAGTATATACAGAAATAGCTTTTTATGAAGTATTTTGAACTCTGAAGCGAGTATTTTCTTCTGTTATCATGTACTTTGAATTTTGTTGTAAAATTGTGCGTTTTTAAATAATTTTTAAAAATATTTTACACATTATAAAATTCAAATTGGTTAAATATTTTTCTCAACAGAATTTCTAATGAGTGTTACAATATTAAAAGCACCTGACTGATTTTTTTCCTGCTGAGAAATTGTCATTTTTAAGTGCTTAAACACTGAATCTCCTTGTTTTTTCTTCCTTAATTTGCATTTGTTATGCCTGGTTTGTAAACCATTTCTTCGCTATTATCCTTTTCACTTTCCTGCGACTTGCACAGCTTCATAAGAATTGATGAATTAATTTCCTTATGCATAATCTATGTGTAGTTTCGCATTAAACCCCAAAAGTTTCTTGGTTCGCTCAAGTCTTTTTAAACATTTGTCCAGTGCTCCAACTGAAAATAAAAGCAATAAATGAACACATTTTTAAAATTAAAAAAAAAAGTTAAATGCATAAATAATCTGATGTGACAGACGTTCCATGTCAACTTGCAAGGACGTTACATGGAACGTCTTTTTCAGTGCATAAAATGTGAGCTAAAGAATGTAAAGACATTCAACAAAAAAATCCAACTTTTGTCGGATGCCTTTAAATCCACGAGCTCACATTTTGTGCATTGAAAAAGGAATTCCTTGTAACGCCAAAACACGTATCTGCAGTGTTCCTGCACTCTGCTTTTAATGTTATTTTATTTCCTTTTATTCTTTAAGCAAAGGTATTTTTATAACTAATTTTTGTTTGTAGCAAAAATCCATTTTTAATATAAAAATTTCATATTTTTTATACTTAAATTTTTTTAAACAATTTTTAATAAATATGTTTTATTAACTTTGAGGACATTAAAATAAAGATTTATTCCGTTGAAGCACTACTAACTTCATTATTCCCAAAATTTAAATTTGAATTGTAAATGACTGCAGAATATTATATATGCTTGTGCTTTTTTTTATAAATTTTAATATCTGTCTTGGACAATATTCAATTTTTTGTAACTACTTGGTATTGGCGGAGTATTTGATCAAAATTTGGCCGAGTACCGAGTACTCGGTATGTCTCTAGCGAAGGCTACGCAGATCGTAATCACAGCATTACGATGCTGCCAGGTCATGTTTGCCCCAACTGAAGGTAGCTTCGTGAAACGTTTTGCTGTGTTTAGGCTGCCTACACAAAACCTAATAACACTGCATAATTTTTAACAAAGATTATTCAAAAACACATATTTTGTAATTCTATTAACAAATTTAGCAGAGCTTGAACATTTTATTTTATTAAAGATTTTGGAAAAGTAAGAATTATTTGCATAAAAAATATCCTGTTTTTTTTGTGTGTGCTGTAGCTCTAATTTAATTGAATCTTTTTTTTTTTTTTTTTGAATTTTTACCACCATTAGAAACAACATATTCTTTCCTATTAGAATGTTTTTTTTTTCTTCCGTTCAATTTGTCATAATCTTTCAGATAAGAATTTTTTTTTAAAAAAAAAGCGCTTGAAATCGCTGTAAAGGAGGCTTTTCTTACCTTACAATGCTGTTGCAGTAAAAGTACATGTACAGTATTTAAATGTAGGTTCTGAAAACACTGAGATTCTAAAAGAGTATGATATCGGTCTTTGATGATCAATTTGTGAAAGACTAAGAATACAACAATTACGCACATGTGATGCATGGTGCTATCATCTTATCCCTTTGCAAGAGTAAAAACAAAGATTTGTTTGAAGCAAGTCTTCGCGTCTAATTGGACGGTGTCCATGCCGTTTTCATATTACAACATATTCTTTCCTAAAAGAATTGTTTTTCGTTCGATTTATTTTGATTTATCGTAGTGATCTTTCAGATAAGGATTTTTTTTTTAAGCCCTTGAAATCGCTCTAAAGGAGGCTTTTCTTACCTTATGACGTTATTACAGCAAAAGTACATGTACAGTATTTAAATGTCGATTTGATACTTGGGTTCTAAAAGAGTATGATATTGGCCTTTGATGATCAATTTGTAAAAGACTAAGAATACAAAAATTACGCATGTGTGGCGCATAGTGCCATCATCTTTTTCCTTTGTAAGAGTAAAAACAAGGATTTGTTCGAAGCAAGTCTTCGCCTCTAGTTGAACGGTGTCCCGCCGTTTTCATATTACAACATATTCTTTCCTAACAGAAAGTGTTTCTTTTTTTTTTACTTTCTTCTATATCTAATATATAGAAAAAAGTATTAGTTTTGTGCAAATTTTCGAATTTTGACGAATTTGAACGTTTTGAGGGATGCTGAGTCCATTTCGACTATTTTTGGAAAATGTCCGTCTGTGTGTGTCCGTGTGTGACCAGATTTTTACACACACGCTCTACAGCCAAAACTACCGCATGAAATCGAACGAGATTTGGCACACATATGTTCCCTTATGTGATTTTCTGCCCATTGGTTTTTTGGGCGAATTCCTCCAAAGGGGGTGGAGCAATGGAACGTTTCTTGAGTCATGCATGCCTGCTATTCCTGCCAACTGCGAAACAAAATTTGGTTCATATGTTGCCCGTAACATGTACAGGTGCTGATTCAATTTTTGTGTTAATAGCTCGAACAAGTGCTGAGGATGAAATTTGGAATAAATCTTAAACTATATGTAAACATGCATTGGTTCAATTTTGGCGCCAACTGCTCCAAGAGGGGCCGATTTTTTTTTATGCGAATAAAAATAGCTTTATTAATGCAACTATAAGAAAGATAAATCGTAATAGACTGTTGTCTGAGTTTTTTGCGTGATTTTAATTATTTGGAAATGATCGAAATCTTATCTCAATGATTAAAAATTTTAACTGTTGCCAGCTTATGTTTGTTAAAAAATAAAATATTTAAAATTAATTCAAGCTGGGGTTTTAAAATTGCTTTCAATTTTCGCTCTTTGCTTTGTTTTTGCGAAAATGGGTCGTTTCCGAAAATTTTAAAAATATTTTTTTCTGAAAGAGCAAGTTTAAAAACATAGAATCTAACCATTTTTTAAAATAATTTAACAAAGATTAATATTTAAAAAAATACATTTTAATCGGTGAGCAGATTCAATATTATATTTTAGGCTTCTGCAAATGGCATCACAAGTGATGAAATGCCATTCACTGGTGCCATTAGATCAGAACGCAATCTTTAATTCGCATCTTTACTCACATGTACTGGCAACTATATGGTTGATAGCAAGTGTAGAGCGCAATATTTAATTCGCTTCTGAATTACCATAAGAAACGCGGTAGACAGCAAGCGTCAGCATTCAGCTCGCCAATGGAGTATGCGCGAAAGTTCATCACTTGTGACGTCATGAAAACCACGCCTTGTTTGAAAAATTGGACATTTAAAAAATTAAAAATTTAAACTTTTTGAAAAGAAAAGTTTTTTTCGCTCCATATATTTTTTTTTTTTTTTTGCTCATTTTTTCAACATCAGTGACTAAAAGTAGTACTTTTGACTAATGGAAACAACCCTGGCTCATAGTTCTAACCTATTTTTCCTTTGCAAGCGTAAAAACAAGGATTTGCTTGAAGCAAGTTTTTCCGTCCTTAATAAGCCTAGTTTTTCACAGCCGTATGGTGATGCTGCATTTTGATTCATATACATTCCATAGTTTACTGATCAGGGTTGGGTTTTTTGCCGGCAAAAAGGTATTTTTCCCGGGACAGTGGAAAAAACCATGGCAAAAATGGAAAAAAAATGGAAAAAAATGGCAAAAACCTAATTGCAAATAAAGTAGCATTATATTGTTAATCAAGAAATAGTGAAAATATAATATAAATAATGCACTTTAATATTTTAGATATGTCTCTTGATGTTACTTCTAATTTATAAGGTGAAAAACAAATAAAAAACAAATGTTGGGATTGCAAAGAGTGTCCCATTTTATGAAAAAAACTTCCTTTACCCAATAGATGGCGCAAAATGTTGCACCCTGGTTGTGACGAAAGCATCATGCTCGTTGTACGTTTTAGCCGCAAACTAGTTTTACAACTGACAGGATTTACGCGACATCCAGAAAAGGGGACAAACCGGAATTTGTGTGGAGGAGATATTGTTCTTCAGAGGAGTCAGTGAGGAATGTCTTTCATTCTTCGAAACACACCCCTCAAGTGCCTTCAGGCATTGACAGCGCGAAGGAATCGGAAAAGCAAACAAACCCGCTGCAGAGAAATGATATGAGAGCATTTTTGCTTCGATTTGAAGTTTAGATCAGAAATGATTTCGTTATACCAAGGGTTCATCTTTTCAACCGCGGAAACTTCGGTAAATTTATCGCAACATATTTTAGAAATGTCTTCTTTTTGGCTATTAAATCTACTAATAAAAGTTGTCAATCTAATGTATTTTTTTTTTTTTAAATATTAATCTTTAGAAGCTTTGTTTCCTTCATGCTGCATTTATAGAAATTGCTAAATAGTAATAGAAAAGACTGGAAAGTTTGTTAAATCAGACTTGGACAGTTTAAAAGAAAATTGTCTTTGAAAGGTCACATTTTTTTAATCTTTACGAGGAATTTTACCTTTTGTTCATGACAAAGGTCCACAAAAATTACCATGGAATTACAGAGAAAACTTGGTGGTACGAATCTTTTAAAATTTTGAAGAAGAAAACATAGTTTTTTACGGCATTTAACAGGGCCCAGTCGTGCAAAGAGGGGGAGGAACAGCTCCCCCCCCCCCCCCGAGATCGATCTTAGTTTTCGCCTAACTTGGAAATAGTCGGGGGGCTACGGGGGAAGAAACTGCAAATTGTGATAAAATTATGAAACTCGGCATGCTTGTAGACATTGTATAAACAAAAATTTTACAAAGGGGAGGTATTCCAAAATCCCTCCCCCCCTGGCGGCCATGTTTGGTCCAGAACCAAAAACGGCGATTCTTTTTAAATTTTCGTTATTATAATTTTTTTAATCATTGGTTGTGTCATTCCATGGATGTTTATTACATTTTTTATTATTTAAAACTCCAAAAAAATCTAATTTCAGAAATAACTTCACAAAAAATGGTTTTTTAAAAATAAAATCAATATTTTTAAATTATGAGTTCTCTGAAGTGAATTTTTCCCCCATAACAGAATTACAGGTTTCTGAATTTGAAGATACATTACATTTGTATTATATCAAAGTAGGATTCCAGTTATCCAAACTCTAATTGCCCGAACTGTCCAATTATCCGGTCATGATGCCCCTCGTTTTAAATGACTGAGCACGCATAATTGAAACTATTTGAGAAGGGTATAATAGAATAAGGACTTGAAGAAAAAAGAGAGAAAAAAAATTAATTTTCAGACAATACATATACAGTATGCAGTAATAATAAAGCACTACACTGTAATAGTACTATACAGTATTGCTGTGCTATCTTCGATCAGTGGCGGATTTACATTCTTTTCAAGGGGGTGGCGGTTGAAAAACGTGAAAGCCATATTCCTCCCCTCAACCCACTATGTAGGGGGGAGGGAATCAATTGCCCCCTTTTAGCCTGTATTTTAAATTTTAATCACCCCCTATCGCCCCTCACAAACTTATCGCCCCCCTCAAGAGTTAAATCTCCCTTTTGGGGGCTATCACCCCCAGGGTTAGAAACCACTGTTCTAAATCATAGCAAAAAGTATCATCATACCAGTATAGTGTAGTCCATGGAAGAAAAAGGTTGGAAGATACATATAGAAATATAAAAATTATTAATGTTCAAAAAAGAGGGGAGGGGCGAGCTTCGGTTTCAAATTAAAAAGTGGGTAATGCTGTCCATCTTCGACTACACTGTCTCAACTAAATTTAAAGCAAATTTGTGGAATGTACTTGATTGAAATTAATAGCGAAAGCTAGTAATTCCTTTAATTCTATATTATTGGTTTTCGAAAATGACAGTTACGGAGGGGGCGGTCGTCTCCACCACCCCCCTGGTAAATCCGCCACTGCCTTCGAACCATTTTTTAGAGTTTCAAGCGTTCAAGAATTCGTTATCTTGTCACAAATGTTCACTTTTTCCTTCTATCTTCACAAACATAGCATGAAACAGCGTGCTTTGGTGCAGAATATTTCATCACCTTTCATATTTAGAATTTAAAATATTAAAAGAAAATTGTGGAGTTGTTATTTATACACACTAACAAAGCGATGTTTTGACTAGCGCTGGGTGGGAACTAGAGCAGTTAGTGATGCTAAAAGGATGAAAGTATACTCACGAAACTAATATTTAGGAGTAAATAGCGAAGCCGTCATTTTGCGCCACGATTCCTTTCTAAAAGTTTTCGTGTTGTGGGTGAGAAATTAGCGTTAGCTCTAACATTCGTTACTCGAGAAAAACTCGCGTTATAGGCATTTGGCGTAAGTTGAATCGCTTTGGAGCGGAAGCCGACTTATATGAGAGATATAAATGTTCAATTTTGATTGGGGAAAATGTAAATTTATCATACATTTCACGACAGTATATTTTTGAGTATTATAGTTTAAAGTTGATTGTATTCAAAACGTTGATCAGAATAAAACATGCGTCTTGTTTTGCCACAATGACTTGAGCAGAAAACGGACAACCAAGTTAGAAAAGTTACTTATTGGATTTAGTTCAAGCACTTCTCTGCTTCCCAAACGTGATGAAATTTTAACTAAATACTGTTTTTTTTCCCTTTTGTTTTAGCAAGATTAGTGAACTCCCCCCCCCCCTTCGATGATGAGTAGTCATTTGATTGTCATCATTTTTATTTGGAGGAGAATGGAATATATACTATGACTACGAGCATTCTTCGGAAGGGCTAGAGAGGTGAAAACCAGGAAAATATGTAGCAAAAAGGGAGATCCAATGGGGTATTCCCCCAAAAATATTTTAAAAATCAATAAAACGATCTATCCTTCCTGGATTTCGTTTCAAAGTTTATTTCAGGTCCGTCATTTGGGAAATCAGGGTGAGGAGGGGCCATTGGAACCTCCTGGATTTTAGAAATATTTTTTAAAAAAATAGTCTTTTTGTTCGTATTTTTTGTTTGTTCCTTTAAATATTAGGCAAATGTTTGGATAGGTAGCCTCTCCTCCCGAATTTTTCCGGAATTGAAGTCTCCAAAACGTATTTTAATCAAGTTTTAGTGATTGGGGTGGGGGGGGGGGGGAGAAATGATTGGGGGTAATACGAAGGAAACTTTGGAAATTTAAGTTTCAGAAATAGAATAGTAGATTATCTTAGATGGCAAGGCGAAACGATCGGAGACCCTCACCCAGAATTTTTTTTTAAATTTAAATTCTGAAAAGGAATGTTTGTACGGTCTTTAATCATGCAAAAGGAATAGAAGGCACTCCTGTGAAATTTTTCCGAAATTGAAAGCTTAAAAATCCATTTCTTTGCTATTTTTAGGGAATGGGATAGGGTTCTAGGAACTTCTCGAAATATTTCCAAAATTAAGTCCTGAAAACGCAATTACATGACATCTTTCAGGATGAGGGTTGGGGTTAAGAGACTGTCTCACAAAAAAATTCGATATCGAAGTTCCAAAAACGAACTTTCAGACAATATTAGATAATGTTATAGGGAGGTTTTTTCGACTCTTTCGCGGCAATTTGTAGGGATGCAAGCCCGTAAACCAAAATGTAATAATGCTGAGGGATCATCAGGCTCTTTAAATTCGCCACTATGCTCAAGTATTGATGCTTCTCTAAAATGATTTTTTTCCTCTACATATTTTAGTTTTTAAACTGTTTAATGATATGTTTTTGAATGTGTTCTCTTATAAGAAATTCTTCGCGACTCCCTTGGAAGTCACAACATGCTGGTTGGGAACCGCTGATCTGGAGCATTAGTAATTAACCAAGCTAGTCAATTAATGGTTAAAATATTTTTTTTCTCAATAAAAGTTGTACTATACACATTCATATCTTTAACATAAAAATGTTTGTAATTACTTTGGTACAAAGAAAAAAGCTTTAAAACTAGCATTTAACTATGTCATTACTACAGGTAGATCGTGTTTGTCAATTACTGGCGTTGAAGGCATTTTAGATCAATGCATGTAATTGACCAACCTTCAATAACAAACAGCATAAATGGATAGTTATTAAATGCATTTTTTTTCCTTCACTGAGAATAAGCATTGATCAGCATATCTCAGTAAATGAACCTGTAAAATTAAATTTAACCTAGAAAAAGGTGATTCAACATTTTATCTGATAACAATTTGCACCAGTAAGAAAAGCGACTTTCTTGAAAACTTCTAGATGTCTCTGTAAGTATATCGTACGTAACCTTCATAATGGTCAAATCAAAACCTTTGTTACAAGTTAGTTCAACTTACTGGCTGATGGTCAGTAACTCGCGGATCACACTATAATACTTCCTGTGCAATTTAAATTAACGCTTATCAATATAATGTTTACTTAATCTGTTACTTTTCCAAGTCTAAAACTTTAAAGTATAAAATTGAGATGAAGATTTACTTAATGCATTTGCACAAATTTGACATTTTTATGCTTGTATTTGCAATTTATTCCCAGAATTTTAAGCTTTGTCTTAAAATTTTGATACATTCAAATATAAAAACCATTAAACGTTACATAATGTACGAAGTACCTACTTTCTAAAAAAGTTTCGTGTCTACAAGGTAATGATTTGAGCCTATTACGCGTACGCACACAATATGTAAAAATCTTTACTTTTCAAGTTCAATTTTTTTTTTTTTTTTTTTGAAAGTTCATATATTATCATACATAATACTTTGCTCTTTGTTATAAAGGGCAAATATATGCACAAAAATGTCACACCTGCGCAAATGGATTGAGCAAGGTTTTTTTTATTAAATAAGAACTATTTTCAGATCATCTTTGTCCTTCGTTAACATTAGAAAATATTAATTACTTCTTGAAAAATAGTTAAAATCGTTGTTGAAATAAAATATCACGAAATTTTAATGATCTCTGTTGCGTCAATTTAGAAAGATATTCTGTGGATTAGGAAAGATTCTGTGGCGAGCACTCGTAGGCCAATCCTCCACTTCTTGTTCACCCACCTGTTTCTAACAACACGGAAAATACACACAGGGATGTCCTCCCTCCCCCCTTTCTCTTTCCTCGACTACAAGCACTGACA
This sequence comes from Uloborus diversus, assembly GCF_026930045.1. Taxonomy (NCBI): domain Eukaryota; kingdom Metazoa; phylum Arthropoda; class Arachnida; order Araneae; family Uloboridae; genus Uloborus; species Uloborus diversus. Next base: position 159,866,760 of record NC_072735.1, read on the forward strand.
TCCGATACCACTGGCCATCACTTCAGGCACACGCATGGAAAGCCTCACTTTTTCGCAAAAATCTAGTTCATCTGCAAAACTCACTGATGGCGATATTTGTCCGGCGGGATCCCCACGCGATCACGAACAATTGGTTTTAGAGAAAAAAAAATCTAGACTGATTTATGAAGAATATGAAGGAATGAAACTTGTTACAGAAAGTTTATGGTCCATATGGAATCATTTATTAGCATAAAAATGAGAAAAAAGCCGAGCTATTAATAAAATAGACCTTAATTTCATGTATCCTTACTTATTCGAGTTTTTGACGCCATCTATTGGCACTTTAGGCAACTATAAGATTAGTGGACAGAATCGAGTAAGTTTCAGAACACGTGAGCATTGAAATTTTTTTTTAATGATATTTACAAAATATTTCAATTGCAATGCATCTACATTGTTTCTATGGTTCAGAGAAAAAAATCTCGAATCTCTGTGTTTAGATGATTTTTCATGAATGTGTTCAAGAGAAATATTTCATATTTGACAAAAAGTACTTTTTAATATCATTTTGTGATAAATGTAGGTAACTCAGCAGCAATTTACTTCATGCACGTTGTTTTTTACACATTCATCTGATATAGTAAAAAGTTTCATTGCAATCCGGCGATTAGATTTTTTTTGTCGCTGTTCCCAAAGAGTCAAGTTTAGCATGTTTTTCTACCGGAACAGCCTTAAATGTTTGCTAAAACAATTTTTTCAGAATGAGCCAATTCCTTCAATGCTAAAACAAAGAATGTTTACTTAAGCTTAGTAAATTAATAAAAAGATTGAATTCAAATTTAATATATATATATATATATATATATATATATATATATATATATATATATATATATATATATATATATATATATACTTGGCTTTTTAGTTTTGCTGCATTGCGTATCTATGGGCTCTTGATGTGGTCTTTTCAATATTTTTCACTTTAATTAATTATATATATATATATGTGTGTGTATACATATATTTAATTAATAACAGAATATTTATGTGAATATAGAAAAATATTAACTTTTCCTCAATAAAGATATAATGCATTTTTTCTCACTTACTGGGAAATGGATAGCCAAGAGAAGAATATAAAAAGAAGAAAAAAAACAAAGCTGATCACTATGTGCATTCTATATTGACTCTACTTTTTAGTAATACTAGCTCACTCTACAGAAAATGGCAAAGCCTTTTATCAATTATCAGTAAGAAGTTACCCCTGTGGGTTCAATGCCAAAGTGTTGTTTGGTGTGATAACTCACATCTAAAGAAATGTGTATTTTGCTTTTTAATTACTTTTATTTCTTTTATTTTATAGTTGCATTTTGATTAAGTATACTTTATATAGATATTTAGTCTTCTGTAAGATATGCTAAAATAAATAAGCTAATTACAGTTTCATTGTAAGTTAATTATTTGTTTTAGATGTTACAAACTGAAATTTTATGTTAATGTTTAAAAATTTAAAAGTAAAAATGCTCCATAACTTTAAAAGTTAAACCTTAATTTTTTTTAAATTATAAAAATATTAAATTAAAATTTTATCAAAATCTTTTCATGCTTTTACTTTTATATAAAAGGAGAAAAAAACTGTCCATAAGTTTTTAACACAAAATCTATTTTTGCCACTTTGGCAAAAACCTATTTTTGCCGGGCGGTAAAATCCGTGGTTTTTTCCGCACCCGGCAAAAACTTGCAAACCCTGTTACTGATTATATACAAAGAATGTTATAAAATTATCAAAATAATATTTACCTTGAATCTCGTTACTGTACCCGTTTCTTTGTAAGTTTTCCGTTCTTTATGTGGAGTAATAGTGTAAGCAATTTTCTGAAAGAAAGATATATATATATATATATATATATATATATATATATATATATATATATATATATATATATATATATATATATATATATATATATATATATTATGCGTGCAGTTTCAAGCAGTTATTTTAAGTTAGTATAATAAGCCACCACAAATGTTAGTTTCGGCAACAAACATATAACAAAAGTTATTGATGTTTCTTGTGACAGCGACGAAAATATCGCCGTAGACTTTAAACGCAGCAATAGTGTGGCTCTGATTACTTGAGGCGTGATCTTGACTATGTTTACGTTTTTGGTATCGCCCATTTTTTGTCACCCCCCTAAAGAAGTAACCATTTTCAAGGTCAAGCTTCAACTTATCAGAGCCACACTAGACGTCATTGGATATACATAATTTACTCTCTGTGACCCATTGATCTAATTTTCTTCCATCCATTAAAATTACTTTCACCCTGAGGACCGTGATTTGTAGATTGCTCAATGACGTCACTTTGAATCCATGAAACCTTACTCACTCTTTGGGCTGCAATCCAGAAAAAATAGGTTAATATTCCGTTTCGAATTAACGTCATAGCTCCTTCCTCAAACTGTCTCAGATAGCAGAATTTTATGCCTACAATCCGACGCGAAATGACTACTTGTAGGTGCTAGAATATTGCTCAGTTTGATAAACAAGTTGATTACGACAGTGTACATTGTCGCAACACGTGTTAAGTCGCAATTATCTTTCATCACAGGTGCAGTTAAGGATCGACAATTCGCCCATCTTTTTATTTGAACAAAAATGTCACCTTCATTTTTTAATTGCAGTGCCTTATTATTTCAAAAAAATTATGTTCGCGTCTGTAAGCGTTCCCCCTTCTTTTTAGTTCTACAATTACACCACTAATCTTCATTCATAAAAAATATCAGGAGGCCAATTTCGGATCTACAATTTGACCTTGACACAGCCACGCCTAACAATCTTTCTTCAAGCTTTTTTTTTTTATCACATTTCAACGAAAAAAACCTGCAGAAATAGTATGAATTTGCCGCTTGGGGCAAAGGTCCCAGCTAGCTCCTCCATAGATCCGGCACTGACAATAGAGGACGTTGACGATGTTCGTGGCAGCATTTTTGGTGAAAAGTGCAAACATGGGTGCAGCTAGACTTTTGGGTCGAGGGGGGGGGGGGGGGGGATCAGTTTTCAGTCAAAAAAAAAAAAGCACCAAAATTTAAAGATGACAAGAACGGTATTGTTTACAGTTAAGGTCGGGGGAGAGGGGAGGGAACAGGGTGTGGATATTTTTCGAAAGTAAAGACTTAAGAAACAGTTATAGTTAATCTTTGATAGTGTTAAGAGAAGAAAATCGGGAAAGAGGCAGATGAGTATCTAGGCCGGGGAAATATTTCAAAACTGAAGAAAAAAAATTGCAATTTTAGACAGCTATCAGCAATAAGATAAATAAATACCTTTGTGCTGAACAGTAAAGTAAGACCAAACAAACGTTAGAAGAAGCAATGTTAGAGGGAAAAGATATGAGGATCGCACCCTCTGCTTCTAAAAACTGAAGTTAATTTCAGGTACTCTTTGATGATGTAAAGGAGGTCGAGGGCTCTTCTGAGAAATTTCGACATTAAACTCCGAAAAACGAAATTGTAGGCCACCTTCGCATGGGAGGTGCGTTCCTTTGAAAAGGCTTTTAAATTGAAGTCTTGAAGTCGCAGTTATAGACTATCTTTGGTGATTTCAGGGGATCGGGTTGCTCTCCGAGAAAATGTTTCGATATTGAAGTCTTAAAAACACTATTTTGAACTGTATCTGTTGATCATGGAGGAATAGGTAGGGGTTTCGCTTTCCATATGTTTTTCGGACTGAAGTCAATTTTAGGCTATATTTGGAAGAAAGGTATTTGGAGGACTATTCCACGAAAGTTGCCGAAAACAAAATTTTAAGCTGTCTTTGGTAATGTTATGGGAATGGGAAAGAATCGGGGCTCTCTCCAAAATTTTCCGATGTTGAAGTTTGAAAAACGCAATTTTGGGCTATTTTTGTTGTCGTTAGGGGGATGGCCTAAAGTCACCAAAAGAGAAACTCATTGTTTAGTAACAGTAGAAAAAAAAGAAGGAGGAAGTTCAGAGCTCCCACTCGAAATCTTTTTTGAAACTAAAATTAATGTAAAAGTATGTTTGGAAAGGTAAGGGGATTCCTGGGAAGTTTTTCAAAATTGAAGATTAAAAAGTAATTTTAGGCTATCTTTGGTAAAGTAGAGGGGAGCCGTAGCCGTCTCATTCGGAAAATTTTTGAAATTGAAATCTCAAGGCCTAATTTTAGACTATCTTTCGATCTAAAATTAAAAAAAAAAGGTGGCAGTTCGGGGATCCTCCACCAAAAGCTTTTAAAAATTGAAGTTCTAACAGAACATTTAAAGCTGTTTTCTGTGATGTTAAGAAAAGGTTCTGGGTTCAGGGACTATTCTCAAAAGAATTTTTGATATTGAAGTTTAAAAAACGAAGTTTTAAGCTTTAGACACTAGAAAACGGATGGGAGAGTGCCCTTCAAAATAAATAAATAAATAAATAAAATATTTAATAAAAATAATCGAAATTGAATTATTAATAACTTATTTTTAGGGTATGTTTTTTGATGCTAGGGGAAGAGAGAGGCTTTGAAAGCCCTCCCTGGAAAATGTTCCAGCATTGTTAACGAACGGACAATGAGAAAATATTAGGAGTACATAAGAGAAGATGAAAAAGTAAGTAAGTAGAATGTTCAATGCTGAGTAAAAATAATTTTTAGATTCATACGAATAAAGAAGGCTTTAAACCTCGTTTGTATTTTATTCTTTGAGGGGGCTAATAAACTTTCAAGAGTGTCTTATCCTCTTTAAGCCTACCTTAAACTCCGTCCACGCTTTCAAAACAAAAATCAGTTTGGAATTATGCCACGTCTCCCCATTGAGAGACTCTACACCTACAATATTTCGGAATCGAAGTCCTAAAAATGCAAGTGCAAGGCATCTTTGATGACTTTAAGCGACGGAATGGAGTTCGAAACTTCGAAATTGAAGTTTTCAAAAGGCAATTCTAGACAATGTTTGAAGGAGGAAAGGTTTGGAGACCTCCCCCCTCCCCTTCTTTGGCAAACCTCTATATTTTAAGTGTTTTTATTAAATATGACTCCCGCCACCACCCTAAGCATTTGTAAATCCGATGTGTAGCAAAGGTAAACAAAAATTTCAATCGCTCCTTCCTTGAAATATTTATTGATCCGCCCTTGTGTCTCTTTTACACCTAATAGTAGGGCAGCTGGCACCAATTTTTGTTTAGGTATTTGAGGCAAGCTGAAAACTTGTCACATACCTCTCTTATTATACCACAACAACGAACTGCATGGCTGGCTGGGGATTAGCGGTGATAAATTAACCCCTAAATTTAAAAAAAAAAAAAAAATTTTTTTTTGGTTCCAAAAATATATTTGAGGCAATATGCAATTTTGATATGTTGTAGTTTAATGTTTAAAAAAATAAGGAAAAAAAAATAAACCAGACGATTTAGTCAAGGTTTTAACATTGCCAGACGCGTGCAAAAATATTTTGCAAAAAATATAAAAAATGTATTTGAGGCAACTTGAAATTTTAATAGGACATTATTTATAGCTAAAAGATAATATTCTCAAAAAGACAGATCATTTCGCTGGGACTTTCTACCTACCAGGTGATTTAGTATGAGAGAGAGAGCGTTTATCGGCAGCTGGCTTACCACGTAACTGTTGGCTCTGGCGAGGTCACGTGACTTACATTAGCCATGAGGTTTCTAGTTGGATTTTCGGATCATTATTCTTAGTCGTATATTTCTAACATTGGTGTTACACGTTTTATAAGTTAAATAATTTTAAAATGTCGGGTAAAAAACTAGTTTTTGTCATTTGTAAAAAAAGACGATGGTAAAGTATAATTGCTTTTGTAGAGAAAACTCAAAAAAAGTCATAAAGTGTTAGAAATCCGTAAACTTCACGGATTAAAATGCAATAATATTGTTTTGCCAGTGATTCCTAAGCAAACAAGTGGTTATTACACAAACTGTTATAAGAACTTTTTAGCGTTAATGAAAAAATATTACGACAGTATCGTGATTGGATCTAATGTTGTTACTCCTATAAAAGGTATTGTATTGAATTAATTAATTTTTCAAGTAGTATTTGCTCACAAATGGAATAAAGCATTCACAGTATTGAGTTTTCCTATTTTCTAACTGGCAATATACAATATTCAGTATACTTTTATTATTATTGTATATTTTACCTGCATAACTCAATAAAATAGTTCTAATATCTATGCATACAATAAAACTACATGCCCGAGTCTTATACAACTATAATTACTTCTTGTTTATTTAAATACAAATTTAGTGTGATAAGTATAAAATTAATAAATATGAATATCGACATGTGTTGGTTCTTTTCCAATGAGTTAAGATCATTTGAGGCAGTGAGAAGCAAAGGGATGTAAGTGGCAAAATTAAAAATTTGGAGATAACCAGTGCACATGGTAGGTGAACCTCTCTTCTGTCTTGGGGCAAGAGATGGTACTAGTAGCCCTGATAGTTGTAGCTATACAGCATGATTTAGAAAAAAAAAATCAATGAAAGCCTACCTAGGAGCTAATCTTCAAACGCGTTTTATTGAAAACTTGAAAATGTCCACTTGCATCCCTTTGCTTCTCAATGCTTCATTTTCATTGCATGTTTTTTGGCCTAACAAACATCTAACTTTATTACTGTTATAAGGCTTTAATTGTTAACGAAAATTTAAATTAAACTAATTTTTTTTTTTCAAACAATTTAATATCCGACAATTCACATCAACAAACTGCGTTAGAACCTTTTATATCAGCAAGTACAGTACTCTACATTTACAGCAGAACCATCTTCATCATCACTCCAACCATCCACATCTGCAATAGAATCAGCAATATTAGCATCTCAACCATCTGCATCTATACTTCAATCTTGTTGTGTCTACATCAGAAGCTCATGTCGTTGTTTTCGTCGAAGACAATATCACGGATACGTCAAGTACGCCCGTGGATAGCAGTACTGACAAAAATTCTCAGCGCAATCAAAAAATTTGTATTTTTTGTCACAAAAACTCCAAAAAATATCAAGGACAACGACAGCCGCTTCTAGAGAAGGTTTACTAAAATCCTTAGAAATGTACGAACCATTTATCCAAGAAACTGAATCTTTCCAAAAAATACAAAGTTCGGAGACATTTTATAACCATCGCATTTGCCAAAAGAATTATTTTAATAAATTATGGAAACTTGAATATGAACCAGAAACAAATTACCACAAAAATTTACAATTTTATGAAGGAGCTTTTAATGACGTTTGCAGCTTTATCGATGAAAGGGTGATCAAGAATAAAAAGAGTTATTCTTTCACTTTTATTTGTACTAGTTATTTAGAAATTATTTCAAATATTGCTGCGGAAAAAGATGGCTCACTAAGGCTCACTTTGAGAATAAATTTTAAAAAAAAATCGAGATACCATACAAATTTCATTAAAACATAATAAGAAAATTCTTGGGCCAACAGTTTACTTAATCAACGACGATTTATTTACTCTTATAGAAGAATCGGATGTTCTCCATAACGCGCAGCTTATTTTCAAGCGAACAATCCTCGATTGTAAAAAAACACCAGTACCGGAATGCATTAAAACTTCAAGTTTATTAAAGGGCGAATGCACGACACACCAAATCATAAAATATTTCTATTTGGCTACATTGATTGATTATATATAATCATTTTTATACGAACCATTTTTAATATAAATTCACAAAATTTCCTATTTTTTTACTCCGAAAATCCAACTAGAAACCTCATGGCTATTGTAAGTCACGTGAACTCGCCAGAGCCAATAGTTACGCGGTAAGCCAGCTGCCGGTAACGCTCTCTGTCTCATACTAGATCACCTGGCACTGGCAGATAGAAAGTTCCAGCGAAATGATTTGTCTTTTTAAGAATATTATTTTTTAGCTATGAATAATGTCCTATTAAAATTTCAAGTTGCCTCAAATACATTTTTTATATTTTTTGCAAAATATTTTAGCACGCGTCTGGCAATGTTAAAACACCGGCTAAATCGTCTGGCTTATTTTTTTCCTTATTTTGTAAACATTAAACTACAACATATCAAAATTGCATATTGTCTCAAATATATTTTTGGAACCAAAAGTTTTTTTAAAAAAAATTTAGGGGTTGATTTAGCCCCGCTAATCCTCAGCCAGGTCTGCAGTTCGGTGTTGGAATATAATAAGAGAGGTATGTGACAAGTTTTCAGCTTGCCTCAAACTCAAAAATTGGTGCCAGCTCTTGGACTACAATAATGTTTTCAAGACATATCTTACTTCAGAGCAAGAACCTTGAGCCTTCCAGAGTTTGTAACAAGCGACAGCTGGCACCATGGCTACAGAAGATAATGCAAAACCCCATCCTAATGCCACAGCCCATGTGGGATAGAAGTAATCCTGGTACTTTAGAGGTGGATTGTTGACGATGGCTGATATGATGACTGCCTAAGTAAAGAAAGCAATTGTATTACATGATAGACTTATTATTTTACATTTTATTGAAACTTGACTTTTGCAATACTTAAAAAATAATAACTCACTACCAATAGCTTTTATAAAGGATTAGAACCTCTAAGTTGCGGCAAGATTAATGGCAGATGGGATAGTGCGCAAATACCAGTAGTACAATAAACATCTTTAGTCAAATCATATAAAAGGTCTCAGTTGAGAAAAATGTCCACATGATTTCCTGTATTCAAGTATTTGCAGCTGAATGCAGCATATGATGTCTTCAAAATCTGTTTCCATATATATGAGGGTAAGTCAAAAATTTATCCGATATTTAATCTGATAGCTCTGCTATCAGATGGCATCAAAGTGGAGCAACGAGGGGTGGTCAGATTTTTGATGGCCAATAAGTTGAAGCCAGCGAATCGAAACAAACGTCGTGGTCTACTCTCAAAGAAAGTTTTTTTTTTTCAATGCAACGCTCTGCCGTACACGGCCCATCACACCATAGAAACAATCAACAGGTTGGTCTTTGAGACCCTGGAAAATTCTCCCTATAGCCCAGATTCCCTCAGACTTTCAAAAGAAGGTGCCAAAGTGGCTGCATGATCAAACGAAAACTTTCTATCAGGAAGACAAGCCTAGTGGGTACGAGATCCCACTAGGCTTGTCCTACCCTCATCGAGTTTCCTAAAATTGTTACCATAGATGAAGAGTAAAACTTGTAAATAAAACGTGAAAGTAAGAATTTCTACCTCTTTCACGTGAATTAATCAGGGTTGTCAGGGCTTGAAAGGTGCCTAAAAATGAATAATTTACCCTCATCGAGTTTCAGAAAATCGTTATCATAAATGAAGAGTAAAGGATAAAAATAAAACGCTAAACTAAGGTTGCCTCCCTTTTTCAGCTCCCTAATCGGGTTGTCAGGGAAAAAATGGTTTTCAATGAAGGAGATAATTTACCCCTAATTAGCCGCGTTCGCAACTTACTTTTCGACCCGGTAAATCCTCGCTCTCGCTCCGCAAAAATCCCGATAGAAAAATTTCCTCTTTCCATGTAAAAAGAGGTTCTCCCATTATACCAGAGAAAGCGGTTTTTACCCAGCGTCCTTAGCGGCTAGTAGACGAACTTGTTTCGCGTAATGCATTCCGGGTAAAAACACCGCTTTTACTCCAGAAGCTAGCAGGAGTAGAAAGATTCTACATAAAACCCGCTAATAACCGGAATGCGGTGAAAGGGTCGACAGTGTCCATGGAAACGGCCCTATTGGAGTTTCCGGAAATTGTTGTCATAAATGAAGAGTAAAATCTGTAAATAAAACGCTAAAGTAAGGTAACCTACCTTTTGCGATCTCTAAGCAGGGTTGCCAGAGGCTAGAAAGTGCCCAAAAATGAGTAATTTACCCTCATTGAGATTTCAAAAATTGTTGTCATAAATGAAGAGTAAACGATGTAAAGAAAACGTTAAAGTAAGGTTGCCTACCTGCTGCGTGTGTACTAATCAGGGTTGCCAAGAGCTAAAAGGTGCCCAAAAATGAGTAATTTACCCTTATCGAGATTCCACATAAGTTATATAAAAACAACATAAGTTATATTTATATAAGTTATAAAAAATGTAGGTAAAAATATTACAAAATCGATGGTATAAAGTTGCCTAATCAAATGTGCTACAATCATAGGGTTGCCGTTGTTCGAAGTTTCAATATTGAAACTTTGAATAGCAGCAACCCTATGATTGGAGCACTTTTGCTTAGGCAACCCTATACCATCGGTTTTTAAATATTTTTACTTACATTTTTACTTTCTTCTTTATCTAATATATACTAGAAGAAAGTATTGGATTCGTGCAAATTTTTGAATTTCGAAGGATTCGAACGTTTTGAGGTGTGCTGAGTCCATTTCGACCATTTTTGGAAAATTTCTGCCTGTCTGTGTGTGTACCATCAATGACGCCCGCCAACTGCGGCCGCGCCATCCGAATGAAGTTCGTTATGTGTGTGATCAGTTTTTTGTGGCCGCTGTACAGCAAAACTACCGCATGAAATCGAACAAAATTTGGTACACATATGTGCCCCTATATGTGAACTTCTGCCCTATTGGTTTTCGGTTCGGATTCCCCCAAGGGGGGTGGAGCAATGGGACGTTTTCTTGAGTTATGCCTGCGTGCTATTCTCCAGGAAGTAACTGGCAGAATAAAACAAAATTTGGTCCATATGTTGCCCCTAACAGGTACAGGTGCTAATTCAGTATTGGTGTCAATAGCTCAAACGGTGATTGAGCTATAGAAAGTTTTCGAACTATTTTGGCATCAATAGCTGAAAAGGGGGTTGCGCAATTGAACAATCTTTTTGTTCCATTGTGAGTGCCATATCTCAAGAAGTAATGCTAAGTTCTGGATGAAATTTGGAATAAATGTGAATTCATATGTAAACAGGCGTTGGTTCAATTTTGGCGCCAATAGCTCCATGGGGGGGGGGGGGGGGCTGATTTTTTCTTGTGTGTGAATAAAAATAGCTTTATAAATGCAACAATAAGAAAGATAAATCGTATTAGACAGTCGTGTCGTCTGCGTATTTCGTGTGATTTTAATTGTTTAAAAATGACCAGAAAATCACGATGATTTATACTTTTTAACTGTTGCCATCTTGTGTTTGTTAACAAATAAATGTGCGTAATTATTTTAAGCAAGGCTTTTAAATTAATTTTCAATTTTCATTCTTTGCTTTGCTTTTGTGATAAATCGGGAATTCGCAACTCCAGCGCTCGAATACACTACCTTGCGGTGATTTACAAAATTAAAGGAAAAGGCAAAACATTGCGTTCCACGTGTGTCTGTTGGTAAACATAGGCAGTTTGTTATGAGCATTTATTAATGCATTGCATGAAATTATTAGCGAACATGCTCGTCTATTCGATGCATATTTTTCCCTTGAAAAAATAATTAATTTAACGAACCTTATTTTACTGCAGCATTTAGTTGGAATGGACAGTATGCAAAATATTTTCTTGAATCGTGGAACGAAATGAAGAATGTTTAACGTTGAGAATTTTCATCGCCAAAATAGTGTGATTATAGTTTAGGGTTATAGTTTTAGTATTGTGCGAGCAAAGAACTCTTGGTGAGATTTCACATATCAGTTGTAAACTATTTTTATTTTTTATCATGTGTTGATTAAAATGGTAGAAAGATTACAGAATTCGATAAGTTTAAAGAAATAATGGAAGATCAATGAAAAAGAAAACCACCACCATGTATCCGTGAGAATTTTAATGATGATGCAGTACAGAATTAAATCATAATTCTGAAATTAGAAACATACGAAAACAGAAAAAAATAAAATTAACCGATTCCGGCGATTTGAGAAATAACTCAGCTACAAATATAAAACAATTAGCGCTAGTCAAACAAGACAAAGAAGTATCATTTTGAACTTTTGATAACACTGGTAAACAAAGGCCTTGTTACATGAATTATTTATAGTGTTCTTATGGCCACAATAAAAATGAAGTTCCATCAAGAATTGATAAATATGGAATTCAACTTCGGGGAAATGGCTGCTTACAACTACGAACTAAGAAATTTGCATTAACTTCTGACGTTTAGTAATAATTATTGAGTTCTCATTTCCTTCTATGTAAGCCAGAATATTAACAAGACTTTAAAAATTAATTTTAAAAGAATAAAAGAAAAAAGTCATGCATACAAACAAAAATTACTAGTGCTAGCGTAGAAAATGCTAAATGCTTTTCATTTTCTACGCTATGGTGTGCGTTTTGTTTTTACCTGTTTCATCCGCCATTAGACGGCGGCTACCAGTGCCCCCTATAGTTTTTTGGAGTTGTGAATTGGGATGGTCGTCAAGTGTTGGCGTGTATAATTTTATTTTTGTTGGGAATATTGCTTACTCGTCAAGCATGGGGAGGGATCGGAATTATAAGAAAGATATAGAAGAACGTTTCATGATGGGGCCACAACATACTAGTTTTATATAACTTTTGCGGAAACTCGATGAGGGTAAAATAACTCATTTTTTGGACATCTTTTAGCCCTGACAACCCTGGTTAGGGACCGGAAAAAGGTATGCAATCTTACTTTAACGTTTCTTTACAGCTTTTAGTCTTCATTTATGACAACAATTTCCGGAAACTCGATGAGGGGTAAATTATCTCCCCCACTGAAAAACTTTTCTTCCCCTGACAACCATGATTAGGGAGCCGAAAAAAGGTAGGCAACCTTAGTTTAGCGTCTTATTTCTATCTTTTACTCTTCATTTATGATAACGATTTTCGGAAACCTCGATGATGGTATACTCAGGGCCTGATTAACGCACAGTCCAACTAGGCCTGGGCCTGGGGGCCCCATCTTTCTAAGGGGCCCCGAAGCATTATTTTAACATCATTTTACGTTGACTTAATGTGATAGAATAGAGAAAGGAGCCTCCAAAGCATTGTGGGCTTTGGGCCTCACTTTCAGTTAGTCGGGCCCTGGGTATACTACTCATTTTTAGGCACCTTTCAACCCTTGACAACCCTGATTAGGTCACGTGAAAGAGTTAGAAATTCGTACATTCACGTTTCATTTACAACTTTTATTCTTCATATATGATAATTTTAGGAAACTCGATGAGGGTAGGTCAAGTCTAGTGGGATCTTAGACTATTACGGAAGCTTGTGCCCCGTCGGACCAAGTTCCTTACTAAAGCTGGAGACTTTATCGAAAAAGAATGTATTGTTATACACCTATCTTAGTTTAATAAAGTTTTAGAACGAAAAGTGCAAGTACTTTTTGACTTACCCTCTTATAAGTTAAAAAAAGAAGACTTTTCCTTTCCCTTTAGCAATGCAAGAAAAATACACTCTATAACAAAAAAATCGACGCACCAAGAAGGAATCATTTGATTGCTTTGAAATTTCGTATGCAGGAGTGTGTTGACCAGGTATGCAAATGATTAAAATTTGGTGTCCAATGAAGGAATAGTTTGATCTCCAGCGCATCGAAACTGCACATCCAGCAGATGTATATAAAGGGCAGTTCTTCAAAAGTTGTTAAAACTTTCGATTTGATTGTTATTCAGATTAGCTTTCAATAACTTAAAAATGCCTCGCCGCATGGTTCATGCTCATTACGAGCAACTCTCAGAGTTTAAAAGAGGTCGCATCATTGCATTGAAAGAGGCCGGTTGGTCAAATCGGAGAATCGCTCATCATTTGAGTCGAAGCGATGCGGCGATTCGAAGATGCTGGCAAGTATGGGTGGAAAATGGCAGAGTTCAGCGTCAGGATGGTAGCGGCAGGGCCGTCCGAAGAGCTGACGGCGCCCGGGGCGAAAGTTTCCTGACGCCCCCCCCCCCCCCCCATACACACAGAAAAATCATGTTAGTTATAACATAGTTATAACATCAGTGCATAATACATACTTGAATATTTTACATATTGATAAACATAACAATCAAAGGGCTATGCATAATACAAATTAAAACACAAGCAATGAATCTGTTTTTGATATTTGTGAAACATTAATGCCCCAAAAACTTTTCGAAAAACGGAAATGTTAAAAATCCAAATATTTATCTAGTAAAATGTTATCCCACTAGATAAAAAACAAACAATTAAAACTGAATTGGTTATTCATATTGATCAAACTAAGAACACGAATATAATTTGCTGATTATAAAGAGAAAATGTATTTATCGAAGTAAATTACATCAAAATTAAATTTCGATCTGAACTCATCCAATGATTCTTTTCAAGAGCTTTTTGGTTTTACTTGTACCAACTTTTAATATCAGCTTTCTTATATGTTATAAACAAAGATGTTATTCTTTTGAATCAAATATTTGTAAGTTTTAGGGAGAAGCCCACAAATACTCAACAACACCGAAAATCGCTCAGAATTGCGTTTTTGGAGCTCTAATTTCGAAAAATCACTCGCCCTAATATTACAAAATATGGCCTTACAAATTGCTTTTAAGAATTGAGTTTAAGATAATATTCGCCCCCATGCCGCCTTTCTTTAATATCACGCAAGCAATGGGTTTTTCAAACGATACTTACAAAAAATTTAAGTGGGATAGCTCCTGAAAGTAAAACACTGCTTAAATTTTTTGACCGTAATTTTGAACAGTTTTTCTGGGAGATGCTCCAGATCCTCCTATCCATCAAATCTTCAAAGTTTGTCTAAAGCTGCGTTTTTGAAACTTCAATTTCGAAAACTTCAGGGGGAGGAGGAATTGAGTTTAATCTATTTTAAAAAATAATCGATCGGAAACAGTCTCTGAACTCCCTCCCTTACCCTAACGTCAATAAACATGGCCTAAAATCGCGTTTTAAGGCCAGAATTGCGTTTTTAAAACTAAAAGTTTCAAAATTTTGACCGGACACCTTTTAACATTTTTTCCTATCCGAATAATAATAATAATAATAATAATAATAATAAAAAAACATTTTTTTTTCAGAGTGACCCCTTAAAAAATTTTCTCGTTACGTCACTGCATGCAGGGGCAGAACTCAAGAAAATTTGGTGAGAACTAGACAAAAGAGAAGTGCCTTTTGTTTGATTTTAAACATTTATATTCTCAGAAATTGTATCTGTTTCCATGATACAAAGGAAACGAATGCTTTGGAGACTGAGAGACAGGAATATTTTAGTGCCATAGAACAAAATAAAGAACCATTGCAATGATTCTCTATTTTGTGTGTCTATGGCTGCGTATCTATGATAGTACCTGAAATGAGGGGGCGCCGCAAGGCGCCCTTCATTTCGTGTGAATGTCGTCGTGCTCCGTCGAAACGAGGGGCGCCTTGCGGCGCCCCCTCATTTCGTGGCGCCCGGGGCGATTGCCCCGCTCGCCCCCCCCCCCCTTCGGCACGGCCCTGGGTAGCGATCGACCTAGGATCACAACATATCGTGATGAGAGAGTGATTGTCCGATCAGCTGTCACAGCCCTCTCTTCCTCTCTATGAACCATCAGATATTCAATCTAAACACCAGTGTACATCATGACCATTTACAGACGGTTGGGACAACGAAATCTATCCTCGCGCCTACGCCACCTGTCACTGACGCCTCCACACTTCCGAGCCAGATTACAGTGGTGCATGGCTTGATCAGGTTGGAATAGTGCCGACTGGGGACGTATAGTCTTCAGCGACGAATCCCGCTTCCAACTGTGTCATGACGTGTTTGGAGACAACCAGGGCCGGGGGGGGGGGATCCTGGTTTCACTTTTGCACTTCACACTGGCCCTCAACAAGGCATTATGGTCTGGGGTGCCATTTCCTGTGGTAACTGAACCCTTTGGTCGTAATTAGAGGTACACTTACTGCACAGTGGTACGTCGACTACATCCTAAGACCTGTTTTGCTGCCATTCCTTTTTTAGTACGTTCGGTTGGTTTTCAGCAGGACAATGCCAGATAACATACGGCACATGTTGCTATGAACTGTCCGCAAGCTTGTCAAACTCTTCCGTGGCCTGCCAGATCTCTCTCTCATCGAGCATGTCTGGGATATGAAGGGATGACGATTGCATCTGGCAAGGAATGTTGATAACCTTGTCCGACAATTGGAGTGAATTTGACCGGAAATACCGCAGGACACCTTTATCGGTGTTTCCCACGCCGCGCTTCAGCTTTTATACAGGCTAGAGGCGGGTCAATACCTTATAGAACTTGATATTGTAACTCTGACAAAAACTATTCAATTGTTCTGAGAATTTAATCATTTACTATTCTGTGCATTGTCTTCCTATCCACCAATTTTCGTCTCAATCGGATCACTCCTTCTTGGTGCGTCGATTTTTTTTTATAGATTATACTTACCGAATTCGACTTTGAAACTCGTGTGAGCCAAGTGGGTAAAAGTGAGCATTTTATTTACCGAACCTCTGACTTCAATGGTAGTTTTAAGGACTGTATCACTTCAGCTAACTATATAACTGGCTTTTAATTGAAAATCAAGTGACTGGTTTTTAATTGAAACCTAACCATGGCATGAACTTTTAATTAAAACAACCAAATAATCGTTTGCAGAAATTCCGTAATCAGAATTAAAAACTTAGTGGCTGTAATATTAATTTGGATTTTACTAGAATATCATTCAGTATTCGTGCAATAAATGCACGAAATTAAGGATTTAATGTAGAAACGGCAAGTAGTTAACTTTAAAAAGTCTGTCTACCGTCCAGGTATAAGAAAGAGTATAATTTACAAATGCTTTACATGCAGTATGATAAATAAACATATGTATTACAATTAAAAAGGTAGGACTGATGAATTTCCAGCATAACCTCCAGAAAAGCCCAGGTTTATGGCCAATCATTTCTCGCACATTTTCGCTGAATTGGTCAATACCTAAAAAGGAATAGAACTTAAATTAAAAATAATGTCAATAAAATCCTTCATTAAGTGCAAATATTCAATCAATTCAATACTATATATACAAGTTTTTCTCTTAATCTCATCATAGTTGAAGATGTTTCTCATTATCAAAAATCATTACAAGCAAAAAAAGCCTCGGGGAAGACAATGTTTCAAATCTTGTTAATCAAAAATATATTGATTACCTAAGTATTTAATTTACTCACGCATATTTAACATTCGTTTTATTCTGGAAAAATGCCCTAATTGCTCTTAACTAAGATCCAGGTCCGTTACTTAGGGGGATAAATTGCCCCACCCTCCCTGACTTTGAAAAAATAATGTTTTAAATACAAATGGCAGTGGTGTTTGTTGTTTTCCGAAAAAATTTGCATTGAAGATTCACCCTTCCTCCCCAGAATAAGTACGGGGGGGGGGGGGGGTGCGTAAAAAATAAGCCTTGTTGAAATTATCTAACTAAAACCTAACTTTTGGACTGCTAAATTGTAAAATTTCGAAGTACTCTCTTTCATTCTATTTTCTCAAACATTTTACGCTGAGCAAAAGGTTTTTATTTAAATTTATTTTTAGCTGTTTAAATGTAGAGAAAAAGGGGCACATATGAAAAAAATTTTTCATATGTTTTTCTTTCAAAAAATATTATCAATTTCTTAGAGTGTAGATGTCCCTATGATTAAATGGTCTTTCCTTTGTGGCATGAATTTTTTTTTCAGATAAAAAAAAATACATATGTATTTCTATTCCTTAAGGAATTTTTAAAATATGTCATCAATTGTTCACATGTGTCCCTATAGGGGGCACATGGGATCAAGCTGGGGCACATATGAACACGATTTAAAATTACATGTTTTTACGCGAAGAAGACAGTGATAAAATTATATCAGCATCTGCTAAAACGAAGAAATTTTCACAGCAGGAACATAAGCTATCTCCATGCTCTAAAAGTTTCAAGAAGTAGGACTGGTTCTGTCAGTACTTGAGAATTTTTCAAGATTTTATGCTTGACATTATCCTAGTTAATCATACCATGTTCACATGTGCACCGTGCTCAAATGTGCCCCCCCTTTCCCCTATTGATTTTATGGCGGTTGTGAAAAGTTATACAGAAAAAAGAAGTATTTTTACCATAAAGCCAAGCAACTCCAACGGCTTCCAATAGTGCTGAAAATAACAATGAAATACTAGCTGAGTAACTGTCGAACCAATGCATCGTGTAGCCACCTCCCTGAAAAAATGACGGTGAAGAATTACTTTCAAAGTGAAATTTAAAAACCTGCGTTTGTTTTGTACCTTTAGAATATTTTAAAAACAAATTTTAACTAAAAAACGTAACATATTCCTTTGTACGTTTCTTATGTTTAATGTACAAATCGGTGTACTAAAAAAAAAAACTAGTTTAATAAAAAGGTCTTTCTGCCGGGGGGGGGGGCGCTTCAAAAGGAATAATTTCTTCTCTTTTTTCGTGTTCCTGAAAATAAAAAGCAAGAAAAGAAACTTTTTGTGAATTTAGCCTTTTATGATTTTTCCGACCATAATTTAAATACGAGATTAGGATTCTTAGATGCGTAAAAATTCAAAAATGAAGCAAGCGTATCAGTGTAGCGGGCGGACAACCGCCCTTGTCTAATTTTTCAATAGTAGCATCACTAAACTATATAAATAAAAAGAACAATTTTTAGTGGCACCATCTATTGAGTATCTAGGTAACTAGAGCGGCAGCTCTCGAACGAAACTAATATTAAGATAAGCTTTTAAAGTTCGCTTGCAGCTTGCTTAAAACCAATCAAGATCATTTTAGAAGCCATATTGGGGCTTCTAAAATAAATATTTGCTTTTATACAAGCGAATAATTCAAAACTGCAAACCGCTTAGTTTTTTTCCCGTCAAAAACATTAAATATTTTTAAAAAGCTTTGACGAATATAGTGAAATACCAATACAACGAAATAAATTTTCAGTTTCGATTTCATTTCCATTACAAATAACAAAATTTGCAATCCCTTGAAACTCGTAATAATCAGATTTCACAGTATATATATTAATGTATACCGAAATTGTAGAATGTCGACTCCACTTTCACCAGAAATATTCGGTCTTTCGCAGATATCTTTGGAATGTTTGTATCCATCGGCTAATGTCGACATTTACCAGATTTCGGACTTAACCGGCAACATTATACAATCCGGCAGAAAATCCAAGGATTCAATACCACTGCAAAACGAGGCGGTATCATGAAAAAACTTCTCATTCATTGTGACGACTCGATCTTTTGCAAAACATTTTCATTTGTGGTCGACTTGGCGTCCATCGCAGACGTTCCTTTCAAAGTGGAAACAAACAGAAGAGCGTCACAAAAGCCTGGAGATTTGCGTCCGAGATAAATGACTCTTGTGCTAACCTTCCGCTGTCCTTGCAAGCACGTTCGTCTTTTATTGGGGGAAACTAATAGTTCAATTAGGAAGGAGCAGAAGAGAATTATCTCAGAGAGAGACAGATATGAATGGAGTTTCTCTTCGTCTTTTGTGCGAAGCAAAGATTTTTGTATTATTTTGTAAGCGTATTCGGATTTCCATGTAAGCTGAAAAAAGCTTTAGAGCCCCAGCTTTGCTGGGGTCCCTCAAATCCAGAAAAAATGCATGATTTGTTCATTAGATAAATACATTAAGAGCCAATGTCTGTAAAAATCAGGCAGTTTACGGCATTTGTGATTGTTGACATTTTTAATTTTTCTTATTTTCACATATGTTGTTCCTTATCATGAATGTAATGTTTGTGCAAAATATGAGCTTTGTCTGCCTTAACGTTTTTGGGAAATTAAATTTTTAAATTTAGGGGGCGTGGCACATTTTTGCGTGTTTTTCAAATTTGCAGATTTTAAAGTTCTTGTTGCTTTAAGCACCCCTATAATGACATGGATTTTTAAATTCTATACTATTATATGGTCTTCTTAGATACTATTACAGCTGTCAAATCGGTGTCACTACGAGGGCGACGGCCACAAACTCCGTTTAAAAATGACCGAAAATGAATTTTTTTACTACATTCAATGCCAATTTTCTCAAAGCGCCTTCATGATGACACCAACGTTTTTACATAAATTCGTAGCTACACTTGCATACATCAAAAATATGTAATAAAATTGGTGTCACTATAAGGGCGCCAGAAGATATTGGAACTTTTATATGATAAATTTCACAAAAATGCAAATGTTTAAAATCTAACTACTACTCTCGCCCTCATAGCAGAGATCTGAAACTAATTAAGTTTGATAACCAACATCTTCATCTAACATATGAAATAAAAAAATTGTGTCACTCCTACTACTTTCGGAAATATAATCATTCGAAATTAGTATGTTATGGAGTTATTTAAAAAAAGATTTTTCTAATTCGAATGGCTTTTTACACGGTTTTTCTTAAACTTTAATATAAAATTACAGTAGTGACACCTAAAATAATATGTTTCTAATGCTTTTTATTAAAAAAAAGCTTTATAAAAAGCATTAGAAACACAGTAAATCGATATAGGCACAGATGGACGTATTGTGTAATGTGCATTATGGCTAAAATAGTCGTACTAATATTCATATTTTCCCAACTATACTAATTTTTTATCTGTTATTTATATTAAAAATGCAGCTATTTTTAACATAATGTCTTAAATAGTGATGAACATAATGCATTATATAGCGAGCATTCAGAATCTGAAACATAATTTGAGGATGACGTAGACTAAAACAAAGAAAACATAAAAAATCAAATCAACCCAGTTTCAGAAAGACGGTCATCTCTTATTGATATCTGGTAATTTTGTAGCACTAAAGCTTGGGAAAACATGGTATCCCGGAGAAATAGTAGAAGTTGACCATTTGCTAATCTGAATACAACTAGATGCAGAGATCTGAAACCAAATAAGTTTGATAACAAACACGTTTGTCTATAACATTCGAACTAATAAAATTAGTGTCACTCCTACTACTTTTGGAAATATAATCATTCGAAGTTAGTATGTTGTGGTGCATTTTTTTTCATTTATTATTATTATTTTTTATTTATTTTATTTGTTTATTTATGTATTTTGTTAATTAAATCTTATCACACCCAGATAGTGTTTTGACCATATTTATTTTTAATTTATTACAAAGAAGCAACGTTTAACATAAACAGCTTTTGGCAGTAAGAGCGTCTTTATGTTCAATAGAAAATGCTTGTTTTGATATAGGTACAGGTGGATCTATTGTGCATAATATGTTTAGATTATCATACCAATACTCGCCTTGTTTTCGGGCCAAACAAATTTATTTGTTCCAATCCTTCTTGCCATGCATTTGACCTTTACTTGCAAATGGTCAATTTCTACTATTTCTCCGGGATACCATGTTTTCCCAAGCTTTAGTGCTACAAAATTACCAGACATCAATAAGAAATAACCGTCTTTCTGAAACTGGGTGATTTGATTTTTTATGTTTTCTTTGTTTTAGTCTACGTCATCCTCAAATTATGTTTCAGATTCTGAATGCTCGCTATATAATACATTATGTTCATCACTATTTAAGACATTATGTTATAAATAGTTGCATTTTTAATATAAATAACAGATAAAAAAATATTATGGTTGGAAAAATATGAATATTAGTACGACTATTTTAGTCATAATGCACATTACACAATACGTCCATCTGTACCTATATCGATTTACTGTGTTTCAAATGCTTTTTGTAAAGCTTTTTTTTTTAAATAAAAAGCATTAGAAATATATTATTTTAGGTGCCACTACTGTAATTTTATATTAAAGTTTAAAAAAAACCGTGTAAAAAGCCATTCGAATTAGAAAAATCTTTTTTTAAATAACTCCATAACATACTAATTTCGAATGATTATATTTCCGAAAGTAGTAGGAGTGACACCGATTTTTTTATTTCATATGTTAGACGAACATGTTGGTTATCAAACTTAATTAGTTTCAGATCTCTGCTATGAGGGCGAGAGTAGTAGTTAGATTTTAAACATTTGCATTTTTGTGAAATTTATCACATAAAAGTTCCAATATCTTCTGGCGCCCTTATAGTGACACCAATTTTATTACATATTTTTGATGTATGCAAGTGTAGCTACGAATTTATGTAAAAACGTTGGTGTCATCATGAAGGCGCTTTGAGAAAATTGGTATTGAATGTAGTAAAAAAATTCATTTTCGGTCATTTTTAAACGGAGTTCGTGGCCGTCGCCCTCGTAGTGACACCGATTTGACAGCTGTAATAGTATCTAAGAAGACCATATAATAGTATAGAATCTAAAAATCCATGTCATTATAGGGGCGCTGAAAGCAACAAGAACTTTAAAATCTGCAAATTTGAAAAACACGCAAAAATGTGCCGCGCCCCCTAAATTTAAAAATTTAATTCCCCAAAAACGGTAAGGCAGACAAAGCTCAAATTTTGCACAAACATTCATGATAAGGAACAACATATGTGAAAATAAAGAAAATTAAAAATGTCAACAATCACAACCTGCCTGATCCTTACAGATAATGGCTCTTAAAAAATGGCATCTTGAATTCAAATTATGTGTTTTGCAATTACGAGTGTGTGTGTGTGTGATTATAGGAGTGTGTGTGTGTGGGGAGACGTGTGTGTGGGGGGTAGACGTGTGTGTGTTTGTGTAGGCAGACGTGCGAGTGTATGTGTAGGTAGACGTGTGTATTTGTAAGTAGATGTGTGTGCGTGTGTGTGTAGGTAGACGTGTGTGTTTCTGTAGGTAGATGTGCGTGTGTATGTGTAGGTAGACGTGTGTGTGTGTGTAGGTAGACGTGTGTATTTGTAAGTAGATGTGTGTGCGTGTGTGTGTAGGTAGACGTGTGTGTGTTTCTGTAGGTAGATGTGCGTGTGTATGTGTAGGTAGACGTGTGTGTGTGTATGTGTAGGTAGACGTGTGTGTGTATTTATAAGTAGACGTGTGTGTGTGTATTTGTGTGCGTGTGTGTGAAATGTAGTTGTTAACCTTGAATTTGAAAATTTCCAATAAATGTGAAGGTGAGGGAGATACCAAAATGAGCTAAATTCAGCTCCTTGATACATATTGCTTGAGATAAGTTTTAGTGACTCACATGCTTCAAATCCTGCTATTTATCTAATCTCGAATTCAGTATTTGGGAAGTTATTTTGTATTGCTTACTTTTATCTTACTTCTACTTAAACTGATGGAAAAAATGCCAAATGTATCAAGATTGCAACAAATTAACCATATAAAAGCAGAACAATAACACCTAATATCGAAATTTATAACAATACTAACTCTTGTCACGTTGATGAGAGTCATGCTGAATGATGTGAAAAGAACAAAGGAAGTGAAAACTTCTCGGCTGAATTTCCACCTATCGAAGAATTCCTTGAACTCGTCCATTATGCCAGTAATGACGGATTCCAGGCCTCCCATCTGCGGGAAGAAAATATTCAACAATTGCACTGCAGAGAAATACGAAAAATTCAAAAGTTCAGAAAATGTTCGGTTAATTTTTGAATGTTCCACAGCATGCAAACTCTAAATAAGTAATAAAGCGTAGATAGTCTACTAGTGTACTGCACTGATGCTTCACTTGATGAGTTTTGTATTTTCTACAAAACATCAATACTAAGTTCAACGTTCAATTTGCAACAATTTCTGTTGTGAAGTTCTATAAAAACACCAAAGAAAAATACTTAAATTTCAACTTGAAATTGATTTGATTCTCTTCCACGTACAGTCTGACCACGGATTGTATGGAAAGACAAACATCCGTTTTACCGCCGAAAATGGACAAATCTATTATTTTTTATTGATGTCAGCTTTTGCAAAAGCAGAGTCTCATTCAAATGAGCCGAATACGCGCATCAAATTTTTGCTTTTCCTCCTTA
>NC_072735.1:159890552-160008268 GCF_026930045.1 Uloborus diversus
CCAAAAATTGTATCTAAATTTTCCTTAACGATATACAAGTTTAATGCGTACGTAACCTCGTTATAGGTAACATTTACCGTTACATAACCCATTGGAACAATTCTATCCCCTTTGTAGGTTTTAAAAATTAATTTTGTAGGCTGAATTTTCTTATTTGAAATTTTTCGGAAATTCTTCAGCGACATTATTGAAACGGCTCCACCTGTATCGGCTTCAAAGTTTACCCAATGGCCTTCGATTTGGACTTTTACCATTATAGGTTTCCTTGGTTCTTGTTCAGGCAGTGTACACTCTTCAGACTGAATTGTGTAAATAGGCACGGAATCAGTACCTTCATCTTCAGGAAAAGTTTCTACATCCACCTGTTTTTGCTTAACAGGTTTATTAACTTTATTTGCTTTGGCAGAAAAACATGCTTTTCCTAAATGACCAATTTTGCCGCATAGTTTGCATTTGTAAGTCTTGAACCTACATTCATCTGTAGAATGATTTTTTCCATTACATCGAGAGCATTTTCTATTATTTTTATCTTCAGAGCACTTTTTCTTCCGATATTGGCTCTGTTTCATTTCAGCATTATATTTATGAATTCCAGATTGCCTTCCAATTAATTCTGCCGTGGATTTATGAGATTTTTCCATCGCTAAAGCAATCTGTAAGGTTTGATTTAATTCAAGGTCATTTTCCTCAAATAATCTATCTAGTATTGCTCGATCTCTTAATCCGCTAACAAAAACATCTCGAAGCATCATATTTAAGACATCTGGTTTATACATACAGGGAATCGCTAATGAGCGAAGTTCTGCGATGTAGGCGTTAATCGGCGTTAATCGGCTCATTCTCGTTCTGCTTGCGGTTTAAAAATATGTGACGGCTAGGAATAATTAATGGCTTCGGATTGAGATGATCTCTTAATATGTCCTTGAGCGTTTCGAAATCTTTTTCCCCAGGGTTGTCGGGTGACAAAAGATTCTTCAGTAAATTGTATAATTTTGCTGACAAACTTGATATTAGCGTTTTCGCCCTTTTTTCTTTCGGGACATTTTGAATATCTAAGAATGCCTTGAAACGTTCTATAAAAGAATCAAAATTTTCGGACATTTCATCATATTTTTCAAAATTGACCCCTGTCACTTTTGACTCATTTGGGGTATCCACTTTGAGCTTGAGAGCTTGTACAAGGGCTTCATTTTGTTTTATGAGTTCCTGAACCAGGGCCTCCATTATTTTTCAATCCAAAATACAAAAATATATAAATTTCCTACCTTGAGCCGTCTTCGGGTAATTACCCTATCCTTTTTGAAACGAGAACACTGTTATAGCACTACATTAGTGGTTTCGTCACACACTCGTCGCCACTGTTATGGCTCCTTTTTAGGGAACCTACGCTCGCTGTAATATGTAATGGATTATTACTCATTCAGGAATTATAATACTAGACTTAACTATTCTAATTGCTACATTTACTATATACATAATACTATATACAAGACAGAGTGTGCCGCCAATGCGCACATCTCCGGAGTTCGTTCCGATCTGCCCCGTTCCTGAGAGGATGTTTTTCCTCAGTGACGTCAGTGACTTCTGACGTCACTGCGATTATGATAGCGGAGTTCAATTAGTTCGATACACCACACAATCTATAATAAAAACAGTCTATTTCCAAAAAGTAAAGCCTTTGATATAAATATTGCTAAATAACTATATCTAAAGGCTTAATTTGATAGTAGAACCAAATCTTTTGTGATTTTTACAAGTAGGAAATAAACGTTAAAAAAATAGCAAGTTTTTACATATGAGCTTTTCTAAAGTTTATCAGTGTCAATAAAAAGGGTGCAATTTTTTGAAAATTGCTAGAAACATACTATACTATCAATAAAATATAACAGATTGATTGTTTTTCTTTATAAATTACACATATGTTTGTTTTGTTTTAAAAAATTAATTACTTAGATTTTTTTTACAAAACCTTGAATATATCCGCCTGTACAAAACTATAAAATACATAGCATTTTATACAGTTTGTTATACAAGACACTCTTCATTTCATTCAGACCAAAAGATTGAATTTTATTTTTGTTTTAATCATCACAAATTTCTCTATATTTTGATTGTTTTCTATGAAGCTGTTGTTGCTTCATATTTTTGAAAATATTCTTAAAGTGGTTTCAATTTAAAGAACTGTTTTTTACCTAACAGAAAGTATTAGATGAAAATATACAACTAATGAAGAATGCCTTTTCGAATAACTTTTTACACTTCTTTTGTCTGTAGTTGAATTAATCTGACAATGCCGTATTACTTGATTTATTAGTGAAAAAAATTCCAAGATTGTAAAATAAAAAGCTTACTTTCCTTGTTTTTTTTAAAAATGAATTCTAATATTTGTGAAAGCTATTTTTCAGCTAAGTTTCAGTAGTGCTGTCTGGCATTTGGTTTGAGAAAATATCATTTAAATTAATCTTTAGCAAAATCTTCCCTTAACTCTCCTTGGAAGAGAAAAAAAAAAAAGTAAAAGACTAGTAAAAGGAAAATAAGAGAATCTCTCTTCTTTTTACTAGCAATTGCTGCCTGCCTAAAATTCACTACCTGCTTGAAAATAACAACATAATTCATGGATCATTTGCATATACATTTTTCTTTATTTTTTTTTATAAAATACAATGAATTTTACCACAGATTTTTTTAAATCATAATTTTTTATTTCTTTACTGTTTATGTGTGAATTATGTAAGAAATTTAGAAAGTAAGAAAGGAAAAAATATTAAATTGCGCAAATTGTAGCTTATTGCAGACATGTGTTTCAGGGTTACAAGTTTTCAATGCACAATACGTGAGCTAATGGATGAAAAAACATCTGACACATGTCTACAATAATCTGCAATTTGTGCTATTTACATTGTTATATCTTTTTTACTTTTGTAGCACAAAGGTGTTGATTCAATTATGATGTAAGAAATTGTTTATACAGTTAACTCTCGATAAGTTGAAGTCCCAAGGGACCGGCTAAAACGTTTCAGTCATTGGTAGTTCAAGTTATGAGAAGTTTCCACAACAATCTCAAGAGCTTGGGATCCAATGAAAACTTTGAGATAAAGCAATATTTGAGTTGTAAGCTTCGAGTTATCGAGATTTGACTGTATGTTGAGTTCTCTAAGCATCTGATAAATAACTTCAATATTCAATGACCAGAAATTTAAGGGAATAATTTAAATTATAATCTTTTATTCAAAACTATTTTATTTTTAATTAATCTTCTTAACTCTTCAATAACATTTTTTAAAAAACATTTCTATTCAGAGCACTGTTTGAGAAAGGGTCAGAAGAAATTGCTGAAAGAGAGGAAATACTTCATTTGAGCAACAGTGCACCAGCTTCAATATTTAGTAGCAGTCTACTGGGAACGTTTGAGGTTTGTTTGTGAAAAACTTTTAATGTGAATATTTTTTGGAAAAGTATGAAATTTTATTTGCCTGTTTTTGAATACCTATTTTAAATCCTTATCAATTGAGTATGGAAAAACTCACTAAGCAAATCTTTTGCAGCCCTTCAAAAACATTTTGTTCTAAAAATTTGCTTTTACGATTTAAGGAGATGAGAAAGTTAAAAAATCAAAGAAAAAATAATTAAATCATTTAGTTCAGTAGTGCATTGTTGAAAGGTAAGTCAAATTTGTACTATGTGAACGAAATTGTTTAATTATTTTTTAATTTCTCTGTAGTAAACTTGCTAGTTATTAAACATTTGTAAAGTTTAAGGAAGAAAATATAAAAATTAAAATAGTTGATTTTTTTTCAAACTAATTTATTTCAGAATACTGTCTTGAACTTTGACTAGAATTCTTGCTATCAAATGTTTCTAATTAATATCTATAGATATATTTGCATATTTATGTACATTTTTATTTATTCAATTATTTCATTTATGTGTATAACTCATAAAATAAAGATCTTGGGCATGTTTCAAGAATTTTCAAGCAAATAAATAAAATCTGATGGTTGAATTAGTTAATGCCAAATACTAATTTTTTTTCCTTCCTTCAGGAATCTGTTTTAAATGGTCGCCTTGAACCGGTTAGCACTGTGGAGGGCTTTACAGCTGAAATAGGTGCCAGTGGGTCATTTTGTCCACGTCATATAACTCTGCCAGTCACTGTATTTTTTTACACTTTGCAAGACATGGACAAAGTTACCTCTCCTTACCTAGTAAGTTAGCATTCCAATCCTGCATGAAAACTATTTGTTAAAAATAGTGATATTAAGATTGTTCTAAACATAATTTTAGGGACATATTGACTTGCGGAGGAAAGATTATCATATTCCTAAGAAAGGGACAGTACAAGTGGTATGTATTTTTCAGAAATTCTCTTTCTCAACCAATTTTTTTTTTTAAACGTGAACCAAATAGTTACCTCTCTTAAGCTAAGGCTAAGGCAGAGCTACATGCAGTGCAGCCTAATTATGATATCAAGAGACTGCAGTTTTGTCTTTGTTGTGGATTCATTATTCTGGAATAGTCTACAACTGAGCTGGAGGTAGATGTCATCTCATTGAAGCCGACACTACCTTCAAACTGGTAGCTAAACTGGTGTGCTAAGTAAATTTTAGCCAGTGGTGCACCTACGGAGTCTAGCAGCCCTGGCGAACTTAAGAAATTGCGCCCTCCCTCCCAAGGTTTCCCCGATGGGAAGTCACAGGGGGTCAGTGACCACCCAAAATATTTTTTTTTTTTTGGGGGGGGGCAGAGATTTGACTAATTGATTCGACAAATTAGGAGACATTATTGCAATTAAATATTATTTTCATATTTTAAATTGTTTTCAATGATGCCAAATATTCCTTTGATGTTATGATTTTATTCGGCAGATTGAGAGTTTTCCCCTTCACAAAATTTTAGTTCTCCCTCCACCATTTAACATAAATTTGACAAAACCAGTAATATTTGCAATTTGTTATTAAAGATAAATAATGTACGCTCTTGAACCAATTGAGAATAGACATTTTTCAGTTCTCCCTGGTATGCAAGTTGTGAGTATAAGTCTTTAGCTAAGTTATTGAATCGGAATAGAATTTCACGCTACGCGTAAAATCCCCCCCCCCCCTTTTTTAGAATTAAGGGTTGTCTTATTTTTTCTCTAGCTCTTCTTCTTGCGAGTATTTTTTTCCATTTCTATAAAAACATTTTTCTACTTATGTGATCAATTTTTTTAAAAAAGTTCAAAAAAAAAAAAATCTTTTTTTTAAAAAAGAGATCAGTCAAAATGCCGCCCCTGTCTGTGGCGCCACTGGCAAGAGCCACTCCTGCCAACCCCTTGGTACACTACTGATTTTAGCTCTATAAAATTGTTGATCATTTTTCGCTTGATTATTGTAAGTTGCAAATGGGGGTGCAAGATATATGGGGGTGTATTGTGCCACAACCAATGTTTGTATAAGAAGGCTTTACTTGATACGTGTTTATAGTGTGAAATCAATCAATCAAACAAAAAACCTGGTCAGACTCCAGTGACATCTGTTGAACTTTGTTGTAACTATTGTTTATACACAAATCATGCAGGTAGTTTTATTTTTAAAGTGAGAATTCAAAATTTAGCTGTGAAGTGTTCAAATTAATTTAAAGGCGAAGCTTTTTCTCCTCAAGAAAAGTGTTTGAAAATATATTTCAGGCAAAAAGTAAATAAATATGAAACTTTGTTTTCAAAAAGATTTAAAAAAAATCATAATAAGTTTTAAAACAAAATTCCATGAATACAAGCTGAGGAAGAGAGGAAGATGTTTCTCTCCTACTCATTAAACCAAGCTAAAATTATTTTAATGGAAAAAGTTTGATAACTTAAACTTATTCTAATTTTTGCAATGAAACATTTTCAAAATTATTTGAGCAATGTTAACTTTAAAGCCTCAATAAACATAATTAGGAGTTAGTTACATTGAATATTGATTATTTTTTAATGTATGCATTAAACAATAACTTTCAAACGAGCTCAAAAAAAAGTTTGCTGTTTGGAAATGAACGTTTTTGGTTAACTGGTTTAGTATAAGGCTGATAGTTAGTATGTCCTTATGATCAGAATGCATTATAACTCATATCATAAAGGAATACGTTGAATGTTAGAAAAGAAAAATTTAAATCATTTAAAGGTTAAAAAAAACGTTTTACATTGAACCAATAATGAATTAACCAATTAAAACATGCCAATAAAAATTACAAAAAATGAAAATATAGCAACTTTTCGTTAAAGATTTTTATAAACCTACTTTTTAATATTTAGAAAAACAGTTGAAGAAATTCCCTCAATATTTTGTTGGGATTAAACTTTTGCTTGTTTAAAAATAAATAAAACAAAATAATAATAATAACAATAATAAAAAAATTAATATCCATTTTGAATATAAATGGCATTCAAATGCTTAAGCATTATGAGGAAATTTAAAGAAAAAAAACGTTGTGTGTTGTAAAAATTAACGGAAGAATTAACAGACATGAAACATTTGTCACGTTTTAAAAATTATTGCCAAAATCGTCGAACGTTGCCGACAACAATGCTGTTAAAGTTTAAAATTTATGTATACGTTTTAAGCAAAAACAAGTTATTCCGTGTTAAATTGAAAAATAATCAACCAAGTAAATATATCAATTAATTTAAAAACAATGAAAGTTTAATCAAAATGCTGGAAGAGCATACAATAGCGGTAGCAATTTTAGCAATTGAAAAAGTTTTTGCCAAGTTGGCATGTTCAACGTCCTGATATTTCCCCCCAGATTTTAATGTGAATATTAAAAGGTAGGAAACGAAATTTTGCCAAATTTTGTGACGCTAAAGGATTACATATATATATTTTTTATCTTGGTGATTATTTTTCGTTTTATTTGTTGTCGCCGTGTTTGGTCTTTTGGTTGCAATAAAATGGAGCTTTTATTGTTGTCTAATATAGTTTCTTAGCGAATTATTTTACTTTTTATTGAAACTTTTAATGTTGTTTCGTGGCTTGTTTCACTAACTGGGAATTTTAACTTTCAATAAATATGCATGCAATAAAAATATATGTAGTAATAAAGCTTCGGATGCTTTTTGATGACCTAATTAATTTATTTGGTAAAATAGACATTATTGTCTTTTTTGTGAATTTTTAACTAGCGCGAAGTAAAATTATATTCACCACATAAAAAACGAGTGTTTAAATAATATGGAAATCTTGTTAAAATATTTCTCCAAATTAATTTTTACTTCTCCGTTATCATGTTACATAATCAGCTGAATGAATAAACTGAGTCATAAATTAAAAGTCTCTATAAATTTGAAAAATTAGAAAAGAGAAGCAAACATAATGGCTATGTAAGCCTATTTTTTCATATTTCGCCGGCTATGATGTAAGTGAAATTTTTCAGTTTTCGCCAAGTAGAGAGAAAACAACTCACCAAGCGAAGTGACATACCTATAACGGAAAAATATCGTAAGGGAAAATGTATTGGATTTTTACCCATGTTTTGAGAATAAAACGATTATTGTCGAAATTTTAACGACTGTGCCATTGAATACTTCCTTTAAATATGTAATAAAGCTATATATATTATAAACAAGTGCTCCTTCCTAGACTTTTTTTTTTCAATTTGAAGGAAGAGTAATGTTTGAACCCTTCTCGAAATTTACTCACATTAAATAGTATCTTAAAAATTTTAGTCGTAATGCTGAAAAATGCAAATGGTATTTATTCACTTTTATTCAATAAGACATAATGTGCTTCAGGAATGAATTTTTACTTCAAAGATTGAAAAAAACATCACTTTTTACTGCAGAATTTTTTTTTTTTTTTACTAATGTAAACAAAGTTTCCCTGGTTAAGGTATACCTTAGCTTTGCCATCAATCTTTGAGTTGAACCGCACCATTGCTGTGGTCGCTCATCTGGTTTGCTAATTCTGCATTAGCTACCAGTTTGTTTGACTCTCTTAAAAGATTTTTCGCCTCCTGCTCATGTGATTCCTATTCCGGGCTGATGAGTGCTAAAAAGCACGAAACTGCTGTCCTCGGATGGAATAACTGAGCTGGCGGTGTATTTTAAGCATATATTTTCAATAGTTGATTGTGATATCCTTTACATTGATTAATTGTTGTGGCCTTTTACCCTTAAATGTGTCGTGGACTAGATAAATTGTTTATATTAATGGAATGTATCAACCTTAAAAATACAGGATATAAAGCTGACCAATGGGAAAATCTTTTAGGTGTTTGGTGGATCAAAAGTGGCTCAACCTTGTGTAGTTTTTTTATGCAAGGTGGTACGCATTTTAAAAACTTAAGTTACTTGTAGTCATAGTTAACTATGTTTTAAAAATTGTTTTTATGTATTCAGCGCTATGAGTTTTCAACATATCTTCATTTTGGGCTTTTAGTTTCTAAAACTTTTGTGCCTCAAGAAGACTGTTTTTTCATTGTGTGTCAGGTTAAATAATTAATACCTATGGTGGTTTTACATATCTGTTACAGTTGCTTTAATATCAGTTTCTAGTTTTTTTAATTCTAATTTCTACATTCTTATGATTTGTTAATTTTGTATGAGTTAAAGTGGATACAACTGAAAAAAAAAAATGTTCTGGTTTTGGAATTGTTCCGGAAAATTCCATGATTCTAATTTGAGTAACATGGACAGAGATAATGTTATGTGCAAGAAATTTTTTAAGAATTTATTATTTATGTTACTGATTTCACAGAAATGAATCATTTGCCTTCCTCTCTTGCAGACATTGTTCAACCCCCATCAGACTGTAGTCAAGATGTTTGTTGTTAGGTATGACTTGAGTGACATGCCAACTAACTGCCAAACTTTCTTGCGTCAGCGTACTCTATACATGCCGTCTGATGCAACTGAAAGCGACACAGACGCACAGAAGTGGCTGCGATATCTCATACACTTAAGGTATAACCAATGTGTAATTTTTCTTTGATTGACTTGTAACGTTTTTGTTCAAGATGTCAATGTTTGTGTGTTTGATTGATATTATGAAATGGTTTATTGATATTTACAACTAGAATGACATGGTAATTCAACGCAGTATTACCAGTTCTAATGTAGTAGACATGAAATATCGATGGCGAAAAAAATATTTTCAACCTCGCAGAAGTCTCCTCACAAAATTAATGAAGTGATATGCAATTTATAGTAATTTGAATGCAATAATTTCAGGAAAATGCTTTCATTTTCTAGAAAAGTAGACTTTACTTAGTATACAGATTTTTATTAATTTTTTCCTCACAGGAGTTTTTTATTTGTTTATTCCCCTTTTGAAACAGTTACAATTTTTTCAATTGAGAAATGGTTGGTTAGAGTGCTTAGTCTGGAGTATGAAGCTGCTTTGTAAAAAAATAATCGAAATTGAAATCTTAAAGACGCCGGCAATCTTTAGTACTAATGTTAGGTAAAAACTGCAATTTAGAGCCTTTCCCCTTGAAGTTTTTTTAATGGAAGTTCTAAAAACGCATTTCATGCTGTAACATGTTAGGAGAATTGTTTGGGGCGTTTCTCTAAATTTTCTTGATATTTAAAATTACAATTTTAGACTATATGTGGAAAGAAGTAGATGGGTACTCTCTTTTGGACATTTTTCAAAATCTAAAGCCTAAAAATGCTTTTTTTTTTAAGTTGGGGATCTCTCCCCGGAATTTTTTGGAATCGAGACTCCAAAAAAGCAATTCTAAAGCTATCTCTGGGAATGATAAGGGAAGGAATGGTAGATTCTGCAGCTCTAGAAGCACTGATCCTAATAACACACTTTAAAGCTCTTTGGTGATATTAGATAAGGTAAGTTTTAGTCATCTTAGACTCTCTTTGGTCTCTTAGTGGGAGGTCAGTTTGTCACCCTCAGAAGGTTCCGCCTGGGACAGGAGTCTCTAGATTTTGTACTTCTTCACTGTAAACAATAATGAGCATAATTAAGAAGGCATGAGATAAGAAAAAAGCCTCACTGAATGTTATTGGTCAACAAATTATTTTTTTAGGCAAGCATTTTTTTTTAAACAAAAATGGGTAGAAAGAAACCTTTAAACTTTCTTTGTACCTTTTCTGTTAGGAGTAGCTAATCATGCACAGTAAGTACCAAAGGGGGAGGGTCATGGGAGTTATGACTCCCCCCCCCCTAAAGCGACCTAAAACTGTATTTTGCTGACCTTTATTTAAAAAAGGAAAAAAAAAAAAAAAACACCCCAGAGCACCTATTAGAACACAAAATTGCACTTTGAGCTCTTCCTTTCCATTACTTATTTATTTTAGTTGATTAATTCATTTATTTGCTTTTGTTTTGTTGTCTATTAATTGATTGATTCTTCTTCTATTTACTTGTTCATTTGATAAAAAATATTTTTAATAATAGAATAAAAAATATTTCATTAGAAAAATATTTTATTTTCCACTTTGCCCCATAAAAAGTGATCATTTTCCACTTCTATTTGAAGGTACAAATTGACTACCAAAAGCAAAAAATAATTTTTCCATGCAAGTTTTATTATAAAATACATTGCTCTTTCTTCATGTACTGTAAGTTTCAAAACAAACTTCCTATTTGTTCGCCTAAAAAAAGTTTTTATCTTAACTATACAGTTGGCTCTCTGTTTAACGACTTTCAAGGGACCACAAAAAATCGTCCTTAAGTAGAAAGCACCCTTAAATAGAATGCTTTTAACACTATAGTGGACCATCTGGGACCGTGAACAGCCGTCGTTAAATAGAGAAAGTCGTTAAATAGAGCGTCGTTAAACAGAGAGCCAACTGTATTTCACTTTGCCCTTGTATTTCCCTATTTTTAAAGCAACGTCTATTTTTTTAAATGAAGTCACTGTGTCTTGCAGGTTCATGAGTTCAAAATCTGGTCGGATATACCTTCACACGGATGTTCGAGTGATCATCTTCCGCAAAAGTGACTTAGATGCAGCCACGGTACATGGGCAACGACCTTATGAGCTCCGGTCTTTCATTCATGGGCCTATCAATCCCAAGTTCTCCTCGCACAAACCTTGAGCTTCGGGAAAGATAGAAACCCCTATCTGTGTACATAGTGTTAGAATACTCTTCCAATTGTGATCAAATACATATGGCATGTCCCCGTTTGACCTGGAAGACCTCTCTATTTGCGAAACCTTTAGTCCCAGATGCAAACTTCCACTTTCAAAAATGGTCAAAATAATGTGCAGAGTTAAGATATGAACAGTTTGAATTTAAAAAATAATTTAGTGAAAAAATTACAAAATCTAACTTTTTGTATGGTCCCCAATCCCCTACATTGTATTTAGGGAAATCAAAAGCATGAAAAAACAATTTGAACACAAAAAGTTTGAAATTTTAGTACAACCAACATTCACGCAGATATGAAACTAAAATTTTGTGACTCATACCACTTGACACTTGCATTGAATTGCATCTTTTTTGTTTTTGTGTGAGTGTGTGTGTAGGGGGGGGGATATAAGAACTAACAAGGGTTTAAAATCATATGGGGGCATAAAGTGTCTTTTTGAATTGTACGAGCTTTTGTAGGATTTTTACATTTCATAACAGAACATTAGTATTTCTTTTTCAATAGCAATAAATTTTTTTTTTTTTTTACTTTGACAACCTGTCATTCTTCTGAAATGGGGATAAGCTCCAATCTCATCTTTTGCACGGTCCCTCAAAACTTTAAACTCTACCTCCTTAAATTTTGGCCGGAAATATTTCAAACTTTTTGTGTTGGCATTTGTTTTTGATGGAAATTATTTCCTTAGGTGTAAGTTACAGGACCAAAGATCCGTATAAAATTTCGATATTTTTTTACTAATTTTCTTTTTCGCTTCCTATTTTCAATACTTAAAGTTTACACCTCATTTTGAACATTTTTGCAGTTGCAAGTATGCATCTAGGACTAACGGTTACAAAAATAGAGGTCTTGTATTTCATACGGTGGCATGCTGTATAAATATATATATATTAAGGCCTAGTAACATGTTTAATGATGATATGGAGATTTTTCAAATATATTAATACACATATACTTAGAGCTGTGGTTAACTTGTTGTCTATATATATAAATTATATATATATCTATATTATCAAAGTAAAGGGTGCACTAAAAGAATTTGTGTCTTTATTTTTCTGTTTTGTTTATTCACGGAAATAAAGAAATGAGAAGAGTGAAAAAAACATACTTTTTTTTTTTGGAAAATATTTATTCAAACCTGATATATTATGTACACATTGAAAACTATTCTTGAAAAGTACAGTTTTCTATATAGTTTTTATAAAAATTGATCTTAAAACTACTTATTTTTAGAAAAGGTGTTGTACTATAAATAGTTCTGAAAAGCAAGAGTTATTTTTCAGATGGATGATTCAAAGTTTTTTTTTCTGTTTCGAAGTACATAACAAATACAGAGTAAGAAAATTATTTATGCTTTATTTTGCTTTTCAAATTCATTCATAAATTCTCTCAGCAAATGTGGCTGTTTTTTTAGTTACTCTAAAAAACTTTACATTTGGTATAATGTTTAAGTATTTACAAAAAGTACATTGGAGACTTTTTTACATATGCACATAACTTAGGAAACATTCGTGCTTAAATGCTCCTCAAATTTAGATTTTGTTGTAATTTTTTAAATAAATGAAATACACTCAATTTCGTCTTAAATTAATCTATGTGTGAAACATTATTTAAACTATTTCTCTATCAGATAAACCCTTAATACAAAAGCAGATTCACTGGCCTAGCCAATAATTCTCTTCAAAGATGATTTTTTTCTGATAAAGAAGAGTTTCAAAAAATAATTCAGAACTTTTCTTAAAAACTAAATATTTTTTTTTCTGTACAATAATCATCTTCAGTTTTTAAAATTTAGTTTCTCAGTAGAAGTTGCTACTGCTTGACATAACTATAGACTAATTTTTTTCTGAAAAACTCTTCAAAAATTCTCCTTACTTTGAAAAGTAAGAGAGAAATGCTAATTCTCATCCATTTTGTTTTTTAACTTTGAAAGATTTCTTAATGATTAAAAAAATGTATTAAGACAATATATATGTAAGAATCTGCTATTGTAGTAACTATTATTGAAATCCTTAGTCTGAAAGTGTTAAACTACTACACGATAAATTAATTTTACTAAATTCTGGATTGTTGAAGTATTCAGGTTTTTTTTTTAAATTTAATCTCAAAATTTCAATATGATTTTTGAAAAAATAGCAGATAATAACAGTGTCACATAAATACATTACTATCTTAAAATTGTCTTTTTGTTATTGGCTACTGTGTCATATGTTCACATAATAGATAAAGAGCAAATATAGTACATGCATAAAAGTAGTAAAGAACTTCATCCATCTGCGACAACTTTTGTGGTTTGAAGCAGAAGCAGTGTTAAAAAAGCATTGGTAGTTGCTACATTTGACAAAATGATAACAGGCGCTCATAGGATTATATGGAGAAAGAGAGGGGACTTTTTTTTGGTCGAGAGTAATTTAGAACTTATTAAAAGTCCTTACTTTCATGTTAGTTTCAAAGCCCATGCATTCCAAAAAAAAAAAAATCTTACTTACAATAATTCTATGCTTTTATTTATTTCCTATTTAAAGAAATATACAAATGAAATTCTGTATGTTTTCTATTTTATGAAATTTTCTGCATCCCTTCTTTCTTCTACTCATATGGGCGCCCATGAGAATAATGTAGTACTGAAAAACTTTGCAAACTCTACTTGTTGTCACAATTCAGTCAGGTTAAACGATTTCGTGAGTGCACATAGTTGTTTTTCCCTACATATATGCAGACAAATTCTATCAGTGGTATCAAAATGGCTGTCTGTGAGCTGCAGCTGAGCCCTAACTCTACTATATATAGTTTGCAATAACACTATTAATGCATTTGAATTAAAGTCTTTCTGTTCACAAATTTAGATTCAAGTTAAAAAGGTCCACCCCCCCCTCCCGCACCTTTATTATTTATGGTTTGCTAAGAGCGATAAAGCATCTAAAGAAAACAATAACTTAGTCAAAACAGTCTCATATGTAACCGCTGAAAAAAAGGAAAATAAAAAGAAAAGTAAGGAATAAAAATCAAGTGAAGGAAAAGAGGAAATACAGTTTAACATTAAAAAAAAGATTTTTCATTAAATTCAGGTTTAAAGCAAATATAGAATTTTCAAACACATTATAAATTTCCACAGACTTTTTTTTTTTACAAACCTATTATAAATTTTCACCACAAACAAGTCGCTTAACTTTAATGGTCCCATATATTTAGATTTGCACGTCAGAACCGCTGCAGACCTCCACCAGAGTTTCCTCTGGCCTCGTCCTGCCATATATTTAGATTAGGCTATATGTTGCTATTTTTACTCATAATTTTATTTACAAAAGGGGTAAAAAAGACCTCAGCTGCCTTCTGATTTGTGTGCTAAGCCCACATGCAGTATGTATTTGAAACCACTGACTTACAATCTTAATTCTTTAATCAATGGAAATTATTTTTGCTAATCAAATTTTTTTCATTAAGTTTTTCAACATTCAGTTTATTAATTATTTGCGTAAAAAGGGGGAGACATCCAATAACTTGGGGTGGGGGGGGGGGAATTCTGCCAAACGTAATTTGTCTTTTTAACTTTCAAGAGTATGGAAACCCCCATTCTATCAGCCCTAAGACTTTTCTAAACCTTACCAATCTTTTTGATACTCATTATAGCCTATTGCAAAACTGACACACTGCAACTGGTTCTTTAACTCATTTGCTGTAAGTAACATAGTTAAGATTTTGTTTTTTTAAGCATTTAAAAAAAATTCTATCATTTGTTGCTCATATTTATGAGAAGGAAGTTCTTTTTTTTTTGCATATGTTATCAATATGAATACATTCATATCTGTTTCCCAATTGATTGGTGTAAAAATTCTGCTCCATGCTTTGTTTACATTTGCGAAATAAAATTTCATTTATAACACTACACTACCTGCGGTTTAACCAGCTCTGGTTTTTTGATCTAGAGCAGGAGCACCCCCAAAAGTCTTGATTGACGGGAACATGGAGGTCTCTGTGACCACAACAGTTTTAATGTGCGCCAGTCACCATTAGCATACATGTTGGATGTTTGATAGGCATCAAATAAGGGACCCTAAGAACCAACTCCTTACCGATTAGGCTACCACAGCTGCTCATTCGTACCTGGCATTGACAACAAGTTTGACAAATCTTCAATTTGGCAAGGTTTCACCCAAGTTACTGAGAGTCTCCCAGAATATAATAACATGAGTAAATTTTTTCTTTGATTCCGTCCTCTTATTTAACTTTTTTTTTCCACCTCTTCCTCTCCTAATGTTGTGAATTATTAGTTAATGTTTAAACTCTGCTATTTGCCGTGTCCAGTAGCAGTACATTATCAGACGATGCTTTCCTTTTGCTGTCAGTCTTCAATGAGAGCACGGAAAGCATTTATTGCCAATATCTAATTACACTGTTTTCATCTTACACTTATTGCAAGATAAAATAGTGGCTAGATTATGTGTAAAGGCCAGGATATTATTGCAAGGCATGAAATATTTAATTTATTGTTATTTGTTTTGTTGTAGCTCTCCATAAAATATTGTTGTGTTGTTTGTCATTTATTAATTTTAAGTATATGAAGTGTTTAGTTTTAAAATCATTTAAAGTATTTATTTTAACTGAAATTCCCCAATAATTTTACTTAGATATTTACTTTGTATCATCTGTTTTATTGTCGAGACTTATAAATAATAAAGACTAATTTTTATATAATGGAAGTTGTTATTCTTTCTTGGCCGCTGCAGTAGTGAAAATTCTAGTTAGAAATTACATGCAAAATGGAATGCTAAAGCGTAATTAATTACAAAATGTATGTTCTTGGAAGGTTAAAATTTCATGTGTTTTTTCAATGGTACTAGGAGGTAGATGCAATTGAATTGGGATCATATCATTATTGTATTATTCCATTTTAGTAGACAACATAATATAGAAATCATTTTAATTATTCTCGTTATGTAATTCCTTAAACTTATTGTGTGAGCTCTCAAAAATTTTAAACAATATGCACATAATATTAAATGATATCACGAACAGTATTAATTGCATTGGGTTAACCTTTGTTAGAGTTAGAGAAGTAGTTATCGCTTCCTATAAATTCTTAAAAACTGCAGAAGAGAGGGGGGGGGGGGTGCTAGCATTTAGATTGCAATTCTCAAATAAAGTAGACTAATTACTGGTTACGTTAGTTAACCTTGTTGTTTCTGCACTTTGGACCAACAACAATATGTTGAATTCTGACCAAATTTAATTTATGATATAAATCTGTCCACAAAGCTGTCAACTATTGTGTGCACCATCGATCAATGTGATGCAGTGCCCTCTTAGATTGAGTTATTGCAATCACATTAACTTAAATTAAAATGTTTGTCAGTACTTTTATTTGCAGCTAAAACAAACTACCTCACTTTTACATATAATCAGAGATACAGCTCATTTCTTTCTTGCAAGTGGAATATACGAAAATATTGATAATAGTGATCTATTTTATAAAAATTACCCACATAATAAGCATAAATAAAATTAACACTACATTAGGAATGAACATTAAATTTAAATAATCTTTTGGAAGCATTCAAAATTTTGATCGACTCGGACAGGAAAGGGAGAACCAGAAACAATTGAATTTCACGACCATTTTACGACATTGGTGGTTGGTCCCAAGTACAGATTTAATAATTATTGGTATTGAAATTTGAGAATTCACCTTTCAAGGAAAATTTGTTATTGCTGTTACTTAACAGGTCTTGCCAAATAGGCAAGACCAGCTGAAGACCAATATTCGTAGATACAATGCTAAAAAAAAAAAAAGAGATAGTGACTTAAGTCTCAAATCTTCCATCTTGAGTTCCAGGCAAGTGAAGGGATGATCAGGAGTCAGAGGTGTATTTTTTGCTAATAGGAGAGATCTTTTGACCCTTTTCAAATCAAAGACACTTCAACTGTCCACTTAAGGTGCATTCAAAGACATTTTTTTGAAATATAACTTGGACATTTTTTTAATGTTATTTTTTAACTACATTTGTTTCAAAACTGGAAAAAATGTATAAACAAGCTTTTAAAACATTATTTTTCAAAAAAATTGGACAAATTTGAAGAAAAATAGAGAAAAAATTTGTCTTATGCTAACAGCAATGAACAAAATTTGGTTCCAATCACGCATAGATCCTTGTAGTAATACACTTGTATGACACTTAATGTGTGTTTTGCTCTAAAAGATTTTTTATTTTTCAAGATAGTTCTGAGATATAGCTAAACAAAGTTACTATACCGGCATTTTTTATGTAAACAAATGCTTTTGTTTAAACTTAACGACATAAAAACATTACTTAATTCTGAAATCCAGCTTAGCTTTTAGAGGAAAACATCTAGCATAATGCAGAGAACTATCTCAGAAAATTTCTCATCAATTCTTGAATAACTTTTTGTGATATCATTGTTACAGTAGACAGCATTCTTCAAAAATATGATTCTTCAGAAACGCATTTAAATGCAACTTCCGGTCTGAAGTTTCATGTACGACTCTGTAATAATGCAGCTATAACTCCAGTTGTAATTTACATGGAGTAAAAACTAAGACAGCTTTGTAAAGATAATCAGATTACAAAACGGAATCATAAAAAAAAAAAATAATAATAAAAAAAATTGATATATTTCATCGAAAATGTCTATTTTAACGCAGACGGATGGATACCTTAATAGTCTTGGGCTTAGCCAATGGGAGGTTTTAGGGTTAAAACCCCTCCCAGAATCCTTGGTTCTAACCTATATCTTAATGTGGTAGTTAATATACAGGGCAATTATGAAAAAAATCTTGTGGATGCACTACTGGTTGTGTATGTATGGATATCTTCCAACTCCATAGTACATCCCGGCTGCTTGTTACCGTACCAGTTGTGTGCCGGAGAGAGAGAGAAAATTAAGTTTCCTTGATCTATTGGAGTTATATCATACTGTTTGATGAGCAAAAAATAAAATGACAATAGTCAAACTTCCAAAGTACCTTCCATGGGAAAATATCATGTTTCGTGCCTGTTCCAAAATTACTAGTATCCATGGAGTAAGAAGTTGTAGAATTTGATGATTCTCGTTTCTTTCTCAACATTTCTGATGATGTGAAACATACCTGGAAAAAAGTGTATAAAAAAGCAAACTTTTTACATGTTGTTGCACGGGAAGAACAGCGCAAGCCACGCATCTCGGATGCACTTTTATACAAGTTCATAGGCATTCTTGATTCGACACTGTGGAAGCCTTTCGTTGATCAAGTTATCATTTCACTAAGTTCACAATTATCAGGCTTCTGTTGCAGGGAACGGCGTTCGAAATTCGTAATCTCTCTGAAAAATGAAAAAAATAATAATATGAGACGAGGAAAAATCATTTTCATAAGCATTTAATTCAAATTAGAAAAAAAAAAAATTAAAAGAAAAGAAAATCATTGAAGGACTTTAATGCCTACGGTTTAAACTGTCTATGTTTTTAGTCAAAACTTAAGAAGTCCACTTACAACACTTGCTTTTCACTTACACCTAATATCATTAGCAGCTCGTAAGGAGGGCAATTGCCCCCTCAGTTTTAAAAGTAAAAAATCTTTGGCCCTCCACTTTTCTAAGTTCAAAATTAACGATCGATTTATTTGATCGATTCACGTGCTTAAAGAACGAAGAACCGACTTAATGAGTGTGACTTTTTTTATTTTTCTCAACCCAGACAACCACAAATATCTGTTAGACATCCAAAAAGATCCACCACATATCGAGATATCTGCTGGATATTTTAGTTATCTGGCAGACATCCAGGAATATCCAAGTCATGGATTTGGAGTTTCTAATATCTACCAGATATCCAGATTGTTACATGTTTTAGATATGGATATTCGGATATCCATTGGACTTCTGGGTATATCCAAATCGTGGATTTGGATTTTTTTCATATCTGTGAGATATCCAGACTTTTACATGTTTCAGATATAGATATTTGGATATCCTGTAGATAACTATACGATAACCTCCATGTTACATAGCAAATGTCTAGGACATATCTTTTTCAAGATATCTCTTAGATATTTGACTTATAGATATTGTTGGATTTATTTACATTCAGACATCTGCATGAAATTGTTTTATTTTTCATGTTTTATTAAAAAACAATATTTTTTTACTGCATTGAAATGTGTGACAAAATAGTGTTAATTAACTGTAACTTAAACGCTTGAGGCCTCGTGCTCTCCACATTTTACAAAACGTTGTTAATCAGTCCAGCCACGCCATTTCTCTCGCTTCTTGTGTTCTGTTTTGAACGCAAGCGGTCGCTGAGCTCAATACTTTGAGTTTGTATTATGTATTAATTTGTATTAGTTTATTTCTTCGTGTTATAGTGCATATATTTTTATATACGTTGGTTTAATTTGCATTCCAATTATTTTGAATTTTAGCTGTGATTTTATGCTTTGTTTTGCTTAATAATTCGTATTAATAAAATTTGTAGGTGAACAATTATTTAGCATTATTTCTTTTCAATCGTTATAGTATGTTTTTGACATAACTATGTTCTTTTTTAGCAAAACTAACTTAATGGTTTAACAGTTGCAATTCCTTTTCTAGCATGCTTCCCAATCTTTTATTTAATTTTTTATGTACAGTACTTGATTTTGTGTATACAAATAAAGATCTTTGAGCTATTTCTGTGGGTTTCTCTAAATTTTCAATAAAAAGATTAATTTCACTAAAATATTTGTCATAAGATATAATTTTTATATATTATAATTGTTATGAGATATAATTTTTCAGCTTCTCAAAAAGTGGAATGAAGTCAAGATTACAGTTCCAAACAGAAAAAGCAGGGAGAGTACAGGAAATGTTGATTTTTTTTTTTTTTTTTTACAACTCTGGAAAATGCAGGGAATTTTGTTTTTAATTGAAGTGGCAAAAACCAATGCCCAAATATGTGAACTTCCAAAAAAGAAAATAATAATTGGGAAAAAAGAGAGATCAATAACAAAATAAAATTAAGAGATGGTAATTTTTACTTTGATTTTTTTTTTTTTTTAAATTTTGCTTTAGTACGTTTTTAACTGTCTAGCATAAAAGCAAACATTGTTTATTACTTTGTTCGACATAAATCTTGAATTTCATGCTAAAAGACCTTTTTTTTAAAAAAATAAAATAAACATTACCTAAATTCAGTCACAATGCTATTATTTCAGTTATGATTACTTTTTCTTTATATTATTGGAGGAGAAATGAAGGAAAACTCATCCTTTGTATGAAAGAAAAAAAAAGGAAATCTGTAAGTAATTACTACAAAGTTTGTAAGACGAATATAAAAACTCAATTTTTTGTATTAATAAATAAGTTATTTATAAATAACTATCAGTAACATGGCTGTTTGACTGCATTGAGCCTGTAAAATTGTATACATTTATAAATAACTTATTCATAAGTTTAAAAAAACTTCGATTTCTAAAGCCCTAAATCTTTACAACTTCATACTATTTGAACAATAAGATATCGTTTATAATATTATAGAAATTAAAACTTTTCGTAAGAATTATACAGTGAAAGACATGTTACTAATTTGTTTAATATTTTAAAGCTGTAAGAAAATTTACAGGTTTAAAAATCATAACTTTTTGTATTAACAGATGAGTTAGTTATAAATATCAACACTTTTACTCATATTATCAGTAAATGGGCTGTTATAACTGCATTGGGCCTTGAAAATGAAGATATTTATAAATAATTTATCTTTTAATGCAAAAAATGCGATTTTTAGACCAGTAAATTTGCTTACAGCTTTAAAGTATATTTAAAACTACATCAAATCCAGAAAACATAGCTTTTGATATCTCATATACATCTAAGAGATTTAAAATGCATATCTATTTCATAACTATACGATATCCTAGAGCTATCTGGATATAATATCGCTTGAACATGAAAGAGATATCTATAGCATATCCAAAAGCTAAC
Source organism: Uloborus diversus (assembly GCF_026930045.1). Lineage (NCBI taxonomy): Eukaryota > Metazoa > Arthropoda > Arachnida > Araneae > Uloboridae > Uloborus > Uloborus diversus. Next base: position 159,911,569 of record NC_072735.1, read on the forward strand.
CAGGGACGTAACTAGAGGGGGGCAGACGGGGCTCGTGCCCCGGGCGCCAGATTTTGGGGGCGCTAAAGTGACTAAATAAATGCTTAAATGTAATTTTTAAAAAAAGAACTAGTTATTAGAAGCCCCCCCCCCCCAAAAAAAAAAAACACACACGCTGTGCAGGCGCTGACAGAAAGTTTGCATAGGCAGCGGACTTCTTTATCACTGCCTAATTCAAATATGGCTTCCATTGGTGAAACAGTTCAAAAATGATACCAAATGGAATGTTATTTATCTATTTGTTCTACTGATTAAAGAGTTCTCCATCACGGTATAACGAAAAGTTACATTACAAGACATGTGTAAATTGCAAATCCATTTTGTGTTAAATTCGTCCTTGGCTCATATGAGGCAGTGAGATATCTCCAAATTTTTAATTTTGCCACTTGCATCCCTTTGCTTCTCATTGCCTCAAATGTAACCGTCTCCTCCGTGATTCTGCTCCATTTGCGTTGAAATTTGATAGTTAGAAAGAATTAAATTTAAGATTCATTTAAGATCTGAATTTTAGGTTTAATTCTTGTTTATTGTATATATAGTTCACCATGTGGTGCGTTTAGCCCAATATGATATTCTGCCGTGCATATACTGGAGCTTATACACCCTCTCTTCAGTTTGTAGTTTAATTTTTTGGTCTTTTGACCATACTTATTGAATCTTCCACGGCTGATGAGCTCTTGATTCAACCTTTCAACTTTTTATATTAATTGCTGCTTGTATTTTTCTTTTTCTCATCATTATTATTCTTAAAAATTGTTTAAAACTTGTTATTTGGCTTGTATATTTTATATATTTACTTGGCTTTTTAGTTTTGCAGCGATGCGCATCTATGGGCTTTTGGTTTGGTCTTTTCAATATTCTTCACTTGTATTATAATTATAATAATAATAATAATTATATATATATATATATATATTAGGGTGGTCCTTATTTTTGAAGTTGTAGATATTTTACACGACGCCCCCTCAATTTGTTCCATTATACAAATAAATGATCCATGCAAAATTTTAAGCCAATCCATGAATATTAACACGTGCCCCTAGGGCCCCTTTTTTGAGTTTCGAAGAAAAAAATTGCAGATTTTCTCATTTTTATGTAAAAAATATTCCTAGATTTCATATTTAAAGTAATTTTGAACCTAAATAGATGTTGCTATTTCCAGACCAGCCATTCTCTCACTTTTATTCTGTAAAATTTTACATATTACATAGGGTACATGTACACCAATGGACTGGGGACAGGCATAACGCTATTCGCGCTCGTTTCAAACCAAGCGGCAGGGGAACATTTATTTTAACCATGATGGACACAAGGGATTCTAAAGGCTATTAATTAATGACCTAGGCCATTAATGAATGATTTTTGACAGCAACAAATTGCCTCCTCTATGCTTTGGGGGTGTTGATTTAGAAAATATTCTGCTTATGTTATAAGGTGTGGCAAAAAGGGTCACTAGGTTTCCATGCTATAAATATAAGTAATGACAATTATATTTTAGTTCGCTGTTCTTTAGTTATATACTTAAATGTTTATGCATTCTTATAATTTAAATTTTGAAAAATCCTCGATTACTCTACCATAAAAATAAACTCTATTTTCCATATCTAAAATATAAATTTAAAAAAATTCCAGATCGGAATAATGTAAAAATCTATAGTTTAAACTGTCTTCTATTTCAGTACATAGTCCTTTATCATCATCAAATTCATCTTGCAATTCACAAGATTTAGAAACCGAAATGGCTATCTATCCTAACCAGTTGAACCTTTTTTCTATATCTGATCTACCACAACTCAAAAAAGCTTGACAACTATTGATATCTGCTCGCATTTCATCAATGTTAGACAAATGCCATATTAGGGGCAAAGATGCTGCTCATTTATTAACAGCCTATGTAGATGCATTAAATTTAAATCCAAATAACCTTATGATCAATCGTACATCCCTTAAGAGAGCAAGAGAAAATCTTCGAGAGGTAAAATCAGATTTCATGAATTTAAATTCAGATTTTTTAGTTATTCCCTGGGATACAATGCTACATCCAGATGTAACTGGAAAAAAACGCCGATTGGCTTACCATGATAGCTTTAGGTCCCAATGTTGAACAGTTACTCAGAATTTCTGAGATATTTTTTCAGTTGTATATGATATCTTAGATGATTGCTCTTTATTGCTAACTGTTCAAGCTGTAGTGTTTTATACAGCGGCTTACAATACCGGCCGTATAAATTGCGCTTGTAATTTTTTCGAGCAAAAGCTGAACGGTGATATATTGCATTTGTATTGCTATCATCAGACACTTGAAATCGTACTGCAGAGTGTCTTTAAAGAAGTTCTTGCCTTTCTTAGTTCTAGACTCGATATTCCATTATTTACGCGCTTCAAAATTCAAAAAGTACACATACCACTTAAATTCTAAAAGAAGAATTTGATGACATATTATTGTTCGTAGAAAGCGGAATTAAGAAATATCACAGAGAATTCTCATAACGTGTAATAATATTTCTTGGTGAAGTCCTCCCTCCTACAGGGATATGTTTTCGGCAACCTGGAGCTTATTTGTGAGTCAGATGGGTGGCAAAAGGAATTTATTGTTTGAACATTTATATATTTAGGAAACAATTTAAATTGACCTTACATGAAGAAAATGCCCGTAAATACTGTTTTACAGTTAAATGTTTTATGAAGATATAGTTTTTCGCAGCAACCCATTCTAGGCCTTTTAAATTAATATAAAGTCTAGTGTCTAAAAAACCTGCAGTGTACAAAATGAAGACAAACATGCAGCAGAAGCAGTGATTGAAAAATTTATAAATCACTTATGGTACTTAGGGGATGAACTAGTAGCTTCGTCCGTATTGGATGAAGGAATTAATTTTGAAGATAGGAAAAGACTACTTCAAAAAATGCTTGCTGAATAAGAAGACGTGTCTGATGACGGTATAAAAAATTTCAGATAACAGTAGATGATTTGGAATACTTTCTTAGTAAAGATCTTCCTCTTTATAGAATCAATTACAAGTCAATAAAACTATATAATGTTTGACAAGTTACAAACACCAAAACATGTTTTCCTATTTGATCCTGATTCATGGCAAAATGAACGAAGCTATTTAAAGGGAAGAGATATCGTTAAAATGCTGAAAGTTGTGAATGATACAACTGAGAGAGGAGCACAATTAATCGAAGAATTTCACAATCAATTTACCAAATATGAGTCACAAAAGCAATTTGGTATTTTACAGACGTCCAAGACTATCGGGAAAAAAATACACACGATTGAGATCCATTGAGAAAAGCGTACGATTAAGGTAAAGTTTCTGAAGCACTATTTCATTCTTATTCAATGTAAAATCTTTAGACGATATGAAGTAATTAAAAAGATTAATTTTAGTGCTACCTCGCTGTAAAAATATTTTGCAAACATAGGAGAAACGATGTACGGAGTCTGAAGTAAAAACTCGAAGATCTGTGGGAAAATTATCAAAAGTGTTCAATTTCAACGTCCTAGGGGCACGTGTTATTATTGACCGATCAAGTTCAAATTTTGCACCGATTACTTTTTATTATAGTGTCACAAAACTAGGGGGCGTCACTTGTTGAATTCCGAAAAAAAAAATTTCCCATATAAATAAGGACCACCCTAATATATATATATATATATATATATATATATATATATATATATAGGGAGCGTGTATTTTCTCTGTAATGTACGTGAGGAGTCCTGGTGTGGACGTTATGAAGTTTCTCGGATTTTTTTTTTTTGTTGCTTTGTTTGTTTTGTATGGGGAGGGGGGGGGGCGCCGAAACGAGGTCTTGCCCCTGTTCAAAAATGACCTAATTACGTCCCTGAAGCTAACCAAAACCTCCCTTCCATATCTCCAGCATATCCAAGGGAGATCGAGATATCTCGACGTCGCTTGGAATCCAGACGTTGCAACCTTTTTACCTCTGGTGGATATTCTCTTGGACATTCGGATATGCTATAGATATCTGTTGGATAAGGTCAATGTCCAGCTTGTTATCCCTTAGATATCTATAGGAAGTAGTTTGGAAATATGTGGCTGTCTGGGTAATTTATTATTTTATACAAAAGCTATAAAATTGAAGAAAGAAGTCTACTGAGATAATCCATCTCCATTTTTGAGGCCGCGTCCCTGCCTTTTTAGAGGTCATTTGATCAATATTAATGTTAAACTTCAATTCATAAAAAATCCCCCCCCCCCCCACCCCCATTTCCCGCACCTTCTTTGACACCCCACTTTTTTGGTGCACCAGCCGCTTATGCTTCATACAGATAGAATAAAAAGAGATGAATCAGTTTGGAACTTTCAGCCTTTCCCTTGGGAATATTGAGCGTCATATCGCACCTCGGCAGCAGCAACCGGTGCAACATCAGAATCTGTAGCTATTCTACCGAAAACGTATATCATGTTTACCGGACCGGCTGGCTTTTTTAGTCCAAATAGGCCCGTCATGTAGATATATTAGGAGAGGCCAATGGGGTCGTTTCGAAAATTTTAAAAGTATTTTTTTTTTCGGAAAGAACATGCTTAAAAACATAGGATCTAACCATTTTTAAAATAATTTGTTTAAGTTTAATATTTTTAAGAAATTACTTAAATCAGTGCGCTTTCATTGTTTATAATTCTTGCCAATGACATCACAAATAATGAAATGACATTCTGTGTCGGAGAACAATATTTAATTCGCATCTTTGCTCACGTGTATTGGCAACGATATGGTTGATAGCAAGCAGAGCGCAATTTTAATTCGCTTCTTGATTATCATAACGTGGAAACGCGATAGAAAGATGCGCCAAAGAGCATCATTTGTGACGTCATCAAGACCACGCCTTGTTTGAAAAATCGGACATCTTAAAAAACTATTTAAAAAATAACTGTTGGGAAAATGAAAGAATTTTCTGGGTCCATGTTTTTTTTTTTTTTTTGCTTATTCTATCAATTTCAGTGACTAAAAGTACTACTTTTGACAAAAGAAAACAACCCCAGAGCCAGGGGGGCTCAGAAAAATGGATGTAATTTCTTAGCATTTGGGCGTGTTTTTTGCTGTTTTTCAAAACAAAAATTTTGAGCAGTATGCTCTTTGACTGGAAATGTTTGAAATGCGGATCTGGTCTCTACTAATAGCATATACTTTACTTTTAAGTTCAAAATTTTTTTCTTCTATAGGGCCATTCCACGAAAAAGAACCTTTTGTCCCGCACATGGCTGTTTATATATCTCATTAAAAAGCAATAATTTTAAAGGGTAATGACACAATTTTTTGTTAAAGAAATCACACACAAGTTTGTAATTTGTTAAGCAGAAAAAATTTGTTCATTAATATTTTTAAGTATTTTTAATGAAGTATATAAGGTGTTACGTGCGGGACATAATGACCGTTTTCTGTTGAATAGCCGTATAACGTGAAATTTGAATGATGTGCTGCTATTGATTACAGTAGACCCTCGTTTTACGCGGAGGTTACGTTCCACGGAAATGCCGCGTAAATAGAGACCTAATACTAGTGTTAAAATAGGGGTTTAGTTCCGTTGATAATAAAATACTTCATTCTAGTGATGACTAATTGCATAATAAATTTAATGTGTACTTATATCGACTTTTATGCACAAAGAAAACTAATTAATTTCGTGTCCTGTTTGTAAAGAGGAGCTGACTATGATAGTCTTTTGGCAGTCATTAAGAATTTTTCTCTGTAATTCTTTGCACAGCATTAACGCATCCATGATCAGGATCACTTGTGTCATTTCCATCATAGAATCTTACTTCAACTAACAAATCAGATCATTTCTACTGTCTAGGAATGACTTAAAATGTTCAATATAAACTTTTTAATTGTGCTTCACCGACGTCGGTATCCTCGCTGGTTTTGGCCTCATTTGTCATTCCTAAATGCTCTTCTTCCAGCGAGTTCTGAACTGTGTGAGTTTAATAACTTTACTCCTGGAAAGAGCTCTGGAACCAATTGCATAAAATGTCTCCAGTGGCATAAGCTCGATTATTAGCACGCCAAAATGCAATTGATTACACGTAATCTGCAATCTTTAGGAGTTTCGATTTTGAAAGAGGGGAAAATTTTATCTGTTTGCATTGCCGCATCCGCGTAAAACCGAAACTCATCCGCGTAAAATAAAAAAAAAGTGTCAAATCTTAAACCGCGTATAATCGAAACCGCGTAAAACGAGGGTCTACTGTATATAGTTTATGTGCCACTAGCATGCACCAGTTATGTAACCTAAATTTTGTGAGTTTTGTGGCAAGAAAGAGCATTAAATTTGAATTTGAAATCAGAAGCTAGTTAATACATTTTTACACTTTTGTACCAAATTTTGTTCGATTTCATTCTAAAAATGATCAAAATGGATTCAGCACACCTCAAAGCATGCGACTCCATCGAAATTCGAAAACTCTCACGAATTCAATATACTTTCTTCTGTAGGTTAGTTATTGAAGAAAGCAAAAGAAAAAAAAAAGAGCACTATACTCATTGGCAAGATTCAACATGAAATATATTTTTAAAAAATAAAAATTTGTTTTTTACCTTTACGACCATCACATCCTTTGTTGGGTATTCGTATCTGTTCTTATGCTTGCTCGGTACAATTTCTCTCACATAATGTTTGACATATGGCTCCGACTGCAGATTAAATGAGAAAAGATATTACTCTTACTTACATAATTGTGCAAAAAGTAAAAGTTTCTCATATTCGATTCATAAACAGGGTCGACGAGAGGCCATGTCAGCCTAGTCGGAAATTAGGAGCCTAAGTTTAATAAGATTTTTGGTGATGGCTGGACTTGGCCGACACCCCCGGAAGATGGGGCGTTCGTTGGCTTGGCACCCGACGGCCCTATTCACAAAGTGGTGTTCAAAAAGTCAAGTTAATGAATCGATATTTTTTATAACAAGTTTCGTCTTTTGGGTTTTTAAAAGGATTTCTTTGCTGTAAAAGCTTGGGAAAAGAGCGAAGGGGGTGGGGTGTTTAATATGTAATGAAAATAAAAACTGTGTCACTGTGTGATACTCATACGCCTTTGTGATCGTGCTCCGCGCGTGCGCTACATCTTGATCAAAAGTAAATGAAACTAGTATGTTGTGGCCATCACGAAACTTTCTTCTATATATTTCTTACAACTCTGATCTCTCTCCATGCTTGACGAAGAAGCAATATTCCCAACAAAAACAAAATTATACACGCCAAAACTTGACGACCATCACAATTCCCGATTTATCTCAAAAGCAAGGCAGAGAATGAAAATTGAAAAAAGCCTTGCTTAAAATAGATACAAACATTTATTTGTTAACAAACACAAGATGGCAACAGTTAAAAAGGATTAAATAATCGTGACTTTCTGGTCATTTTTCTAACAATTAAAATCACGCGAAATACGCAGACGACAGTCCATTACGATTTATCTTTCTTATTGTTGCATTTATAAAGCTATTTTTACTCACACACCCCCCAAAAAATATATTAATTTGAATTTTTGGCATCTTGAATTCAAATTACGTTTTTCGCAATCACGAGCGTGAGTGTGTATGAATGCGCGTGTGTGTTTGTGTAGGCGCATGTGTGTGGGTGCGTGTGTGTGGGTACGTGTGTGTGTGTGTGTTGTGTATTCAGTGCTGTGTGTTCGAGCATGTGTGTGTAGGCGTTCGTGTGTGTGCGTGTGTATGTAGGCATATGTGTTTGTGTCTGTGTGCAGGCATGATTGTGTGTATGTGCGTGTGTGAGTAGGCGTGTGTGTGTAGGATATGGTCGCAACCTGGAGACGGTGTTCGCAAGAGGAGCAGCATCGTGAGGCCGGTCGACGCGACGGTGGTGCTGGTAGAGGGTGCTGGTGAGAAAATAAAATGATAGGAATTCAAAACAGTCAAGTGAGAACAATAAGCAATCGTGATTGCTCAACAAAAAAAAAAAAAAAAATCAGCCCCCAAGGAGCGATTGGCACCAAAATTGAACCAACGCCTATTTGGAAATGGATTCATTTATTCCAAATTTCATCCAGAATGTAGCATTACTTCTTGAGATATGGCACTCACAATGGAAAAATAAGAACGTTTGATTGCGACACCCCCTTTTCAGCTGTTGACACCAAAATAAAATAAGATCTTATACTCCCTAAGGGCTACTTGTTGATAAATTTTTGTTTGATTCCGTTCATTATTTCTTGAGATACAGCAGTCACAATTGATGACAAAAAACGTTTTACAGCTCAACCCCCGTTTGAGCTTTTGACATCAAAATTGAATCAGCACCTGTACCTGTTAGGGGCAACATACGGACCAAATTTTGTTTGATTCCGCCAGTTACTTCTTGGGGAATAGCAGGCGGCATAACTCAAGAAACATCCCATTGCTCCATCCCCCTTGGAGGAATTCGCGCCAAAAACCAATGGGCACACGTTCACATAGGGGCACATGTGTACCAAATTTCGTTCGATTTCATACGGTAGTTTTTGCTGTAGAGCGGCCACAAAAAACTGGTCACACATATACGTGACACAGACAGACAGACATTTTCCAAAAAAATGGTCGCAGTGGAACCTCAAAACGTTCGAATCCGTCAAAATTCCAAACTCGAAAATTTGCACGAATCCAATACTTTCTTCTATATCAATACTAATATTGTAAAGAGAGAGGGCGGATTTTTGTGTGTTTACATGTTCGAGGTAATCTGCGGAACCACTGCACCTATTTGAAAAATTTCTTCACTATATGAAAGGTGTTTTCTTACTGAGTAACATAGGCTATAATTCGAAAGAAATCCGATAAACAGCTTTTTTTTAATTCCAATTTAGGAACAAATTTCACGTAAATTGTCTATTATTGGCTATTAAAGGGGTGAAAAATTACTTGCACATATTAATATTATGTATCGTTGAAAGGGGTAGAATTTTCCTCGTTCCAAACAATTTGTTTCAATGCTCTAACTTAATTAATTTGCGTTTTTAGCTCGAACTTTTTTAGGCTTAGCTGAAATTTAGGCACTACTTTTTTCATTAATATCAATAAAGAGTGAAGGAATTGTCCCACAGTTTTTTTTTTGACACCATTGGAAAAAGCGACATTTTTTACTCCAGATTTCTCTCGACCTAAATAAGAAGGTGGGCCCTTGCCCTCAGGGGGTGGGCACCCCTGGTTTAAAACATGTTTTTAGATCCAGATGCTGAATAATTTTATGTATGCTAGTTGCAAGGCTGTTTGTGATCCGAAAACACAATTTCGTTTAAACGAAACAACGTTTGGGAAGAATGGTCCATCGACTTGATGTGTGCCGAGGGACGAAAGGTGCTCACATTGAGCACTTGTAAGCTTGTACGTACAACTCTTTGAGTCGCTCTTTCATTTCATGTATTAATTATGATTTTAAGTTTAACGTAATAAATACTACAAAGCGTTGGACCCGATTTTCATTTAAAAACACCCTGTATTGGAGTAGGCTTTACATTTCATCAATTTTTCCGATACCTGGTTCGACCCTTAACTTGCATCATCACACCTGAGGGTCCCCTGTTCCTATCACAGTAGTGACTTGCCCAGATTAGGGACCCTCGGGAAGTACCCTTAACTAGCAGCGATTCTCGAGGATATGAGGTTACTACCTTAGAGCATCAATTAAAATGGAGGAAGCAAGTCCAATCATTGGCTTAGTAAAAGCTGACCCAAAGACCCCAGGTCATGTGACTCAACGAAGACGAATGGTTGGCACGTTTTGCGTGAAATACGCATATGTGGATATAGTTTTAGAGCTTTACGATAGTTATGATCCCCTTCTATTGCCCTCGTCTTCCCGTTACTGCACATTTTTAGCCTACTTTCCCAGTAAAAGTCAGAAAAAGAAGAAAAAAGCATGAAAGAAGGCTTAATGCATCTTAAAAATATCTCAAAAAACAAAAAAAAGTCCAAATTAAATAAAATAATTAAACAAATATTGAAAAATTAAAAATTGGAAAGTAGGGTATTGAGATGGGGAAAAATGTCTGTTGGTCTGTCTGTCTGTCGGTCTGTCCCCCGTAATAACTTTTGAATGAATAGTCCGATTCGAACAAACTATTTTTGTTCAATTTTGAACAGTTCAAAAAAACTTAACATTAGCGCCTACGGGGAAATTCAAGGCAATTCCGAACTGTGAGGCGAATTTGCTTCAAACAAACTTTGTAGGAAAAAGCGTTTGATGAAAAACTTGTATATAAAATATCTTTTTGATTTGAACAATTTTCCGTTCAATTTTGAACCGTTCAAAACCCTTAACATTAGCACCTACGGGGAAACTGAAAGTCAATGTAGATTCCGTACTTGAAGGCGGGTTTACTTCAAACAAATTTTGTTGGAAATAGATCTTGACGCCAAACTCCAGACTTCAACTCCGAGAATTGAGGGGCACTTGACTCCGACTCCTGTGCCCGACAATTAATTGAACTCCGACTCCCCGACTTCGACTCTGACCTCGTAGCTTTGGCAAAAATTCATACACGGAGGACTGACTCCGATTCTTAGATATTCGACTCCGACTCCTTTACCTCAAAATGAGATTGACTCCAACTCCGACTCCGCAGCTATGGTTTTGACTGTAAAATAATTATTGTTGATCTGACTTGTTTTTATTTTTACGCTAAAGTTTTAATTTAGGTATTCAGTTTTCGGCGAATAAACTCGAAGTCATTTATGTTTCTACAGAAAGATATGCGCAGACGATTTTTTTTTTTTTGACAATGAAAATTATTTTTTCAAGTTAACATTTTATTGTTTTTATTTATTTTGGTAAGTGCATTAATTCATTTAAAAAATTGTTTTTGGCAGCAGGGGAAAAAGAAACGATTTTTTTTTGATATGATGTAATTATTTTAATGAGCTTTTTAATTTTAATTATTATTTTTTCGTTTTGAAAGCTGTTAAAGATTTTTTTAATGGAAAAAAGTGTATTAGCTGCTTTGTTTAAAAGTTGCTGCTATTATTTTTTCTTTTTTTTCCGCATCTAATTTTTTTTAGATGAGTGAGTAATATTTTATTCCTAGAAATCAGCTTAAAGTATTTTAAAAATATGTTTGAAAAAAATTGCGATTTTAGTTATTTTTGAGAATATTGATCAGGTACTAGAAAGTAGTATGGGTATACGGGAAAGTAGGCTCGTCTAGTTCTAGACAGAACTTCTTGCTAGATTTTAATTCCAAAAACGCAATTTTTGGACGATATTAAAGGAGGGGGTCCGGGGGCTTACCCCCGGAAAATTTTCGATATTTCAATTCTAAAAACTCAATTCAAAAGAATCCCGATCATATTAGGAAGAGAAGATTTGGAGGCCATTATTTGGAGAAACTGAAGTCAAAGAACGCAAGTGCATCCTATCTTAAGTGAGATCAAAGGAAAAAATTTGGGTTCACAGCGACTCTCCAGGCAGTTTTTTAAAATTGAAGTCTTAAATAAAACTGTAGATTATCTTTAATGATGTTGTAGGGAGAGGAAAGAGTGGTGTTCAAGGAGGTCCCACTGGAAAATTTTTGAATTTATTATCTGCTCTAAAAACACAATTAAAAAAATTTAAAAACACAATTTTAAGCAAAAATTCTCGAAATTAAATTCTCTGAAGTGGTATTTTTTAACTTCTTTGGTGATTATGGGGCGGAGTTCGCGAAAGCCATCCCCTGGAAATTTCTCGAAAGTGAAGTTGTGAAAACGTGATAGATAACAGGCCATCGCGGGTTACGTTTCGGCATGGGATGGAATTCAGGCACTCTCCGAGGCAACCCGGAAAATTTTAAAAGTTTAAGTCTTAAAAGTACATTTTAGACCATTGTTGACAATGTTGGAGGGGGAGAGGTACACTTCCATTTAATTTTTTCGAAACTATGGTCGAAAATACGCATTTGTAGGCCACCTTATTAGACGACGTTATAGGACGGGATCGGGCTCGGGATTACACCCCCCATGGAAATTTTTCAAACTGAAGTTCCAGAAAGCAGCTTTAGCGGGTTTTTGATTATGTTAAACAATTTTCTTCCTGAATTTTTCTGAATTTCAAGTTCGAATAAAAAAGTTTTCGGCTACCTTTGGTGATACAAAAGAAAGGGGTTAGGTTCCGGGCATGGGTGGCAGCTTTTTAATTCCCTCCCGCTCAGAGGAAAAAAAATAAAAACGATATTTAAAGTCTTTCTTCTACACATAACTATTTTAGTTCATCAAAAAATAATATTCTCTTAACAATTCATTTATTTCGCTCAGAATCAGTGTGAAGTGTCAGAATCTTTTTCTTTTCTTCTATCATGATCTCTTAATTTTGCTCATTGTTGTTTACAGTGCCGGATCTACGGGCTCGTGTCACGGGCGGAAAATTTTGAGGGTGATAAATTGACATGAAGTTAAGTAATCAAAAAGAGTTTAGGATGACTAATAATTACCTTTTCAGGACTCCAATTTCAAAAACTTTAAGAAGAAAGCCACTTTTAAACAATTAATGGATGGTAACCCTTTCCCCTCTCTTGTCTAACGTCACTAAAGAGAGCCTTAAAATGTGGTTTTAGGATTTGTGCTTTAAGAATTTCAGCATCCTCCTTCTCCTGCTATCAACAAAAAATGCTTAAATTTGAGTTTTTAGACCCTAAATTCCGAAAAATTCCGGAGAAAGCCCTTAAAACATCTCGATTTCAAAATTTTAAGATTCCAAAGGAGAATACCCACCTACTTCCCTACCTTCTCAACATTCAGGAGAAAAGGCTCCAAAGCATCACTCTTTACCTAAAGTTAGAACTAAAGATAGCCTGCGTCTTGAAGATTTCAGTTTCTAACATTTTGCGAAGCAAACCCGTATCCCCTCCCCCCCCCCCCCCCGATAATGTCTCCAGTGATAATCTAAAACCACGGTTTGAAACTTGAACTCAGACTTATTTATTGGGGAGTTCAGGCCCTCATCCCTTTCTCTAATCTTCCCACATAGCTTGAAACTTTGTTTTCAGCTATACCATGGTTCGATCCCTCAAACCCTTTCCTCCCTAAAATAGCCTGAAATTGACTTCAGTTTTGAGCACAATTTTAGGAAAGAACCCCTTCCCATTTCCTCTATTGTTATAAAACAACCGAAACTTCCTTTTTTTTAGGCTTGAATAGCTGAAAGTTTTAGGACCCTAACTCCCTTAAATTTCCAAAGATACTTCAGAATTGACTTAATTTTGAATAAAGAAAAAAAAATCCAGAGAAAACCCCAATTCTCTGTTCTCCAAACTTTGCTGATATTGTAATTTTTAGGCCAACGGAGCCTAATTTTTTCTGACCCAACGGAGCTTTTTCTCCTTCCACTAAGAAAGATCAACTAAAATTGCCTTTTTAAGACTTCAATTGGGAGAAATTTCTGGAAAGCAATCTATCGAAAAAATAAGATTTTAAATTTACCTGAGCATTTAGAAAAGCTAAATCTAAATAAAAAGAGAAAGATACAGAGAAGTTTAAACGGGTTAAAGTAGGTTTTTTTCTGGAATTTTTTCTCATGGCGCGGGGCCCGTAGCCCAGTGTTGCCAGATGGTCAAATCCAGATTTCCCCAATTCCCTTCCAACTTTTCCCCAAAAAGCGATGTTTTCTATCAAAATTCCCCAAATTCAAAAATTATTTTTCCACTAATGTTTTCATGAAATGAATCGACTTCCTCTGATAGTTTTGTCTCTTGAAAAAAATTTTTTCTCCCCAAATAGCCAAATTTTCTTATAAAATTCCCCAACTTTTTTTTTTCTTCCCATTTTCGCTTTTTTTTTGTCTTCTTTATCTTTTTTCATCTTTACAAATAATAAAGCTGAAAGTCTCTTTGTCCGGATCTCTCTCTCTCTCTCTGTCAGGATCTCTGTGCCGCGCTTAGCACCTAGTCCGTTCGACCGATTTTCATGAAATTTGGCAAAGAATAAATTTGTAGCATGGGGTGTGCACCTTTAAGCGATTTTTCGAAAATTCGATTTTGTTCTTTTTCTATTCCAATTTTAAGAACATTTTCCTGAGCAAAAATATCATAAGATGGACGACTAAATTACCAAGTTTTCATAATGTGGAACCGTAACGTGAGCAAGCCAATTGGCGAGAAATTCATCATACATTATTTGTAAATATACAGGGGAACCAAAATACCTTTAAATTTTTCTACTACGGGCTTAGCCGTCGGGGTACCACTAGTCATAAATAAAAGCGCCTGACCGAGAGATAAGAAATTGCCAAATATTTTTTTTCTACTCGCATTTACTACTCTGCTTCTGTATGTACATTTAAACTATGATTTTTGTATATATTTATCCAAGATCAATTTTCATCACTTATTTTTGCCTGATTCACGTATCAACTAGTTAATCACGCAGAACTATTAATGCGAATTCCGTAGCATAATATTCCACATAATGCGAAATGCGAATTCCATAAAGTTGAGCAAAGCTAAACCAACGCTGTTTGATACAAACAATATAACTACCAGATGTCAAGACGCGAATTTAAATACGAAATTTTTTTTTTCCCCCGAGGTTGTTTTTTTCATAGCGATTGCATGCTGATTTCGCAGTTTAAAAACCCCGTTTTTCGGATTAAACTTATTTCTGCGCAAAAGACAAATTCTGTAATAAGTGCTAATTGTTACATGGGTGTTCGTTTATTTTTTGAAGCATATAAAATTACCTTATTACCTTATTATAAAACTACCTTACTTCAATGAAAATAGTAGACTATAAGGGCCCATTCATTAAATACGTCCCAAGGGGGAAGGGGGTTGGAAAAGCCTCTACGTACCCTTACTTGGGGGGAGGGTCAAACTCATTCTTACATAATATTTTCCAAGTCGATATTTCACATTAGACATTGCGCGGTCAAGTGATTTGGCAGAGATTATGTTCCATTTGCGTCTGGAAGGTAAGAAACGTGTTAGGATAAGATGTTTTTTTATTTGTTTTACAAAGAATTTATAGTGTAAAATACAATAAAGGAGTCGCATTGCGTACGGCATGTTTTATTTGTAATTAATATTACATCAAAAAAAAAAAAAAAAGTCGAAAAAACATTCAGTTTAGATTCTTTTCAGTAACTATTTCTTTACGCAAAAGGTTTAATTTAATAATGTGAATTTAATAACGATTCCAGTGATGTAACGATTTAAGATTTGTTATTTTATCATTTTGAAAAACGAAATGGAATCTTACATAAGAATGGGGGGGGGATGAAAATTCTTACGTACCCTTACATGGGGGAGGGAGGGTCAAAAATTGCCAAAATCATCCTTACGTAATTAATGAATGGCCCCTAAGTATTCAATAACAGCGCGTCTCTTATTTCTCTACTAATAATAAAGCCGAGTCTCTCTGTCTGGATTTCTGTCCGGAATTCTGTCTGGATCCCTGTGACGCGCACAGCGCCTATACCGTTCGGCCGATTTTCATGAAATTTAGTACAAAGTTAGTTTGTAGCATGGGGGTGTGCACCTCGAAGTGAATTTTGGAAAATTCTTGTTCTTTTTTTATTTTTAAATTTTAAAAACAGCAGAATTATCATAAGATGGACGAGTAAATTACGAAATTATCCTGACGTGGAATCGTAACATGGGAAGAGCGAATGAACATAGCCAATTGGCGAGAAATTCATCATCCATTATTTGTAAATATACAGGCTAATCAAATGACCTTTTAATTTTCTCCTTCGGACAAAGTCGTGCGGGTACCGCTAGTTACAAAATAAAACTGCTTCTAAATTCTTGAAGCTAATTAAAATTATCAGGGCTTCTCAGTCTGAGTCGAAGAACAGGATAATCTACTTTTACATCTTTGACCAAAATAGTAGCATTGATTTGTAAATTTTCTTCTACTTCAATAATGATCTTTTTATCGTCAATATTATTTTCCACATAATTTTCATTATATACAAAAACTACAATATTTGGAGATTTTTTAAATTTCATACAAACCCAATATTCGTTAGGCAAATTAATATGAACAATTTCATCTATAATAGATTTATACGTGGTTATTTCAGTTTCATCTGCGGAAAGATCAAGTTTTATTTTTTTCAAACATTGAACATTTTTCTTAACTGCATAATTCCTGATGGACCTTTGCTTTGGTATTTTTTTAGTAAAGTATGTTGGCAGATTTGGGAAAATTGTCGTAATTGCCTCGTCTTTTTAAAAAAAGTTTTCCCCGGGGAATCAAAACTTCCTCACCATTTATAATATGCTCATTATGCGTTTCAATAAAATGTTTTTCGAAATGCAGAGCACGAATTGAGCAATATTTATCAAAAACTTTATCTAACCTTGGAATTAACGAGTTCCACTTCTTTAGTTTTTCTTCATCTGCTGGAGCTTTAAAAAGCGAAACTTTTTCTTTGCATGTTTTGTATCCACTTTTGCACCCTGGTACGAAACAAGATAAAGCTTTACTTCTTCTAATATTAAACTTTGATGCCTCCATTAAAAGCCTTAAACGCTGTTTCATGAAATATTCACGAAATAAAGGTAAAAAAGAGAAACGCGGAACTAAATTGTAACAAAATCCCGCGTCTACTAATGTAAACACCGCGAAATTGAACGTACACCTCGACCGCACTGCCATCTAGCGGTTTTCATACATTTTGTCTTCAAGAATCGAAGGGGAAAAAGCGCCGATCGGCACACTATTCTTTCTAGGCACTATAACACTGCGTAGCATTTGCTACTTCTGCTCTATGGCTAATACGGCCTTGCTCATTGGTTACTACAGACATACACACAGACAGGCTAATGCGCATAGGTTTTAATAGAATTGACGAATTGCTAAAAATGAAATTGTATTTATTCGTACATTTACTGTTCGTCTACCTCGTCTTTAAAGGTGGCAGTTTACAAAGCAGTAATTTACTTCGATTGTAAACTGAATTAATCACTAGAAAAATGAACACTTACCGTTTTCGTTCCCATGAGGAGGCTCTCGATGTTTTCCTTTTTGTGGTTTTCCGGATCTCTGGGTGCCCCGTGTCCGGGTCGGCCCCAAAAGGAGTCCCACGTGCTCACATGCTGGAAGCAAACAAGATCGACACATGAGCGGACTTCAAGACTGACGGATGATGAGCGCGATATGAACGGAATTCAAATATTTACTTTTAAAAATAATTAATGAATTGAAAAGACTGCTGAAATCTTTAGCATTTTATTCATAAATTCTTTGAACACAGTGTGGATGGATAACATTGTTGAAGGTTTAGGGGAGGGGGGTCACGATCTCCCCTTGTATCCGCCACTGATTTCTAGAGGCAGGATTACATGCGAATGCATTCAGGGGTACGAGTTGTCCTAAAATTTCAAACTTTGTCCTAAAATGCTCATTTTTACTTTCTTCTATATCTAATATGTAGAAAAAAATGTTGGATTCGTGCAAATTTTCGAATTTCGAATTTTGACGGATTCGAACGTTTTGAGGTGTGCTGAGTCCATTTCGACTATTTTTGGAAAATGTCTGCCTGTCTGTGTGTATGTGTGTGTGTCACGTCTGTGTGTGACCAGTTTTTTGTGGCCGCTCTACAGCAAAAACTACCGCATGAAATTGAACGAAATGTGGTACACATATGTGCCCCTATGTAAACTTGTGCCCATTGGTTTTTGGCACGAATTCCTCCAAGGGGGGTGGAGCAATGGGACGTTTTTTGAGTTATGCGTGCTTGCTATTCCTCAGGAAGTAACCGGCGGAATCAAACAAAATTTGGTCCACATGTTGCCCTTAACAGGAGCTGGTGGTGATTCAATTTTGGTGTCAATAGCTCAAACGGGGGTTGAGTTATCGAACGTTTTTTTTTCGTCAATTGTGACTGCTGTGTCTCAAGAAATAACGAATGGAATCAAACAAAATTTTTTTGACAAGTAGTCCTTAAAGGGTATAAGAGCTGATTTTATTTTGGTGTCAACAGCTAAAAAGGGGGTAGCGCAATCGCCGGTTCTTTTTTTCCATTGTGAGTGCCCTATCTCAAGAAGTAATGCTACGTTCTGGTTGAAATTTGGAACATATGTGAATCCATATGTAAACAGGCTTTGGTTCAATTTTGACGCCAATCGCTCCAAGAGGTGTTGATTTTTTTTTTTTTTTTGAATAAAAATAGCTTTATTAATGCAACAATAAGAAAGATAAATCGTAATAGATTGTCGTCTGCGTATTTCTCGTGATTTTAATTGAATGGAAATGATCGGAAATATCATCTCAATGATTTAAAATTTTTAACTGTTGCCATCTTATGTTTGTTAACAAATAAAATATTTGTAATTAATTCAAGCAAGGCTTTTAAAATAACTTTCAATTTTCGCTCTTTGCTTTGCTTTTGCAATAATTCAGACATTGGGATGGTAGTCAAGTTTTTGCATGTGTTATTTTGTTTTTGTTGGGAATATTGCTTCCTCGTCAAGAATGGGGAGGGATCAGAAAAAAAAAAGAAAAATATAGAAGAAAGTTTCGTAATGGCCACAACATACTAGTTCTATTTGTGAGGAAGCCGTTGCAGATAACGAATTTATTTCTATACCACGTGAAAGCCTACATTTTTATTTTTTTCTATATCTAATATATAGAAGAAAGTATTGGAATCGTGCAAATTTTCGAATTTTGACGGATTCGAACGTTTTGAGGTGTGCTGAGTCCATTTCGACTATTTTTGGAAAATGTCTGTCTGTCTGTGTGTATGTGTGTCTGTGTCACGTCTGTGTGTGACCAGTTTTTTGTGGCCTCTCTACAGTAAAAACTACCGCATGAAATCGAACGAAATTTGGTACACATATGTGCCCCTATGTGAACTTGTGCCCATTGGTTTTTGGCGCGAATTCCTCCAAGGGGGGTGGAGCAATGGGACGTTTATTGAGTTACGCGTGATTGCTATTCCTCAGGAAGTAACTGGCGGAATCAAACAAAATTTGGTCCATATGTTGCCAGTAACAGGAAAAGGTGCCGATTCAATTTTGGTGTCAATAACTCAAACGGGGGTTGAGCTATAGAACGGTTTTTGTCGCCAATTGTGACTGCTGTATCTCAAGAAATAATGAACGGAATGAAAGAAAAATTTATCGGCAAGTAGCCCTTTAGTGGGTATAAGAGCTGATTTTATTTTGGTGTCAATAGCTAAAAAGGGGGTAGCGCAATCGCCCGTTCTTTTTTTCCATTGTGAGTGCCCTATCTCAAGAAGTAATGCTACGTTCTGGTTGAAATTTGGAATATATGTGAATCCATATGTAAACAGGCTTTGGTTCAATTTTGACGCCAATCGCTCCAAGAGGTGTTGATTCTTTTTTTTTTTTTTTTTTTGCGAATAAAAATAGCTTTATTAATGCAACAATAAGAAAGATAAATCGTAATAGATTGTCGTCTGCGTATTTCTCGTGATTTTAATTGTATGGAAATGATCGGAAATATTATCTCAATTTAAAATTTTTAACTGCTGCCATCTTATGTTTGTTAACAAATAAAATATTTGTAATTAATTCAAGCAAGGCTTTTAAAATAACTTTCAATTTTCGCTCTTTGCTTTGCTTTTGTAATAATTCAGACATTGAGATGGTCGTCAAGTTTTTGCTTGTGTAATTTTGTTTTTGTTGGGAATATTGCTTCCTCGTCAAGCATGGGGAGGGATCAGAAAAAAAGAGAAAAATATAGAAGAAAGTTTCGTGATAGCCACAACATACTAGTTAGGTAAGTGCTAACATATTTAAAAGTTTTGTACAAAGATATAATACCAGTAATATGTGCCAAGAACTAAAAAGGCGTCGTATGGGGCAAGGTGTTACAATTTTGTCGGGGTTAGTAACAACATGGCCCCATGCAATTTTTAATTTTGTTTTATGTTTTCTTTTTAAATGTGATATGGCGGGGAACTATAAAAAACAAGACGGACAGGGGCAAAACACATAAAGAAACATAGCTGGAGGTGGCTAAAGAAGTAATTGCAGGTAGTTCATTTGGAAAGGCAGCCGATGAATTCCATGACTCTAAAGAGATTCTGCAGTAAGATGAAAAATGCTAGTGGTGGTAAGTAGTATTCTGATTTGTTTTACTGCATGATTTAGTTCATATAAAGTACTGTAGTTGGAGGACGATAATAATAATAATAATTCTGATCTCTTTCATTCTATGATTTAATTTATTGTTAATATGTATGGTTGAATGAATAATAATAATAATTACAACAATTATAATAATAATACAGAATGTATTATTCGAATGTAGGTCTTTCTCCAACGCTGCAGGCAGTGCAGAAGTGAAGGCGGTTCGCAAGCGGAAACCATAGGTCAGCGCCACTTTACCAGATACACCAGTACAAAATGTTTTGTAAGCTGAAGCTTGGAAACAAAAATCTGTGAAAAGGAAATTGTGTCTAACAGAGAAGAAATCAACTTACACAAAGACAAAATTAGTGCAGAAAGGTGCGTCCAGACAGTGCGTCCTTCGGATGAAAATGATGAAGACTGGTTCTGCTTAGAATGCTCCAAACCATACTCAGAATCCAAAAAACCAACTAAATGGCTTCAATGTCGTAATTGTGACAGATGAGCACATGACCGATGTGCTAAGTTTGCTAAATTATATGCTTGTAAAAATTGTATTTCGCGCGGACAATGATAATGATGATGATAGTTAATTAGAATAAGTCATTAATGAAGTAAATCTGTAAAGCCGAAAAGTTTTTGATTTTTAACGTGGTTAAGAATTTTTAAAATTTAACAGAATAAACCAGAAAATGTGTATTATTCATTTTATTACTAAAATATATCTCACGTAACAACTAACCCCATATACTGTAACAACATGCACCGTGGCGGGGTAAGTTGTTACAATCTACATTTATTCAAAAAACTTGAAATATTTTGGAGTAGTGGCTTCTAATTATTTAAAAAAAAAATATGTTATGAATGTTGAACAATCTAGATGAATTTTAAAGTTTCACGAGGGTAAATAATTAAAATAGTTTAGCGTGAAAAAAAAAATTGTAACAACTAACCTCGGTCTCCCCTACTTTACTTTAAAATATATCTCGGAACCTAAAATCGTTGCTTTCAAGAAGTGTGTGTGTGTGTGTGTGTGTGTGAAGGCTTCACTCTCTCTCCCTCTACATTTTATCTATTCTCAATTGACATATCACAGTAGGAAATTTCATTACAAAAAGCAGAACTGGCTTTCTTATTGTCGTTTGGCAACGGGTTAAATATTCATTTCATTAGTTCTCGCTCAACAATAGGTTAAAATAAATATTAATCATTTGGGAGATATAACCATCCAATGCTTAAAATGAATTAATTAATTAACAAAAACGTTTCCGATTCAATCCATCGCACTTCAAAACCATGCTCGCCACACATACACAACTTAATTACACAAAAAAAAAAAATCGATCAAAATCGGTCCAGTCGTTTAAAAGCCTTATGGTGACAAACGTCCGCACAGAAGATTTTTACATGTTAAGATTTTATCTTCTTTACTATAATGTACTAATAATAAACTGAAAGTCCCTCTGTCTGGATTTCTGTGACGTGCATAGCGGCTAGACCTTTCGGCGATTTTCATGAAATTTGGCACAAAATTAGCTTGTAGCATGAGGGGGAGCACCTCGAGGGCGATTTTTCGAAAATTCGATTTTTTTCTTTTTCTATTCCAATTTTAAGAACATTTTCCCGAGCAAAATTAACATTAGATGGACACGAGTAAATTACCAAGTTATCATAACGTGGAACCGTAACACGGGCAAGCCAATTGGCGAGAAATTCACCATACATTGTAAATATACAGGCGAACCAAAAGACCTTATAATTTTCTAGTACGGGAAAAGCCGTGCGGGTACATAAATGCTACTTTTGTGTGTATGTATGTATGTCCGGGGCAACCTTCAAAACTACTGGACCGATTTTAACCATTTTTTCACCAGACATTATCAGGGAGCAACTTAGGCTATAATTTATTACTAAAAACTTAGTGTAAAAACGTTATGATGGAAAACAGTAAATTTCATGTAATTATTACCCCATTAAATGATTAAATATAAAACCCATTGTTACGAAAATTCGTTGCTTAACAACAGCAATATTAAAAGTAATCATAATGAAAATTTTTAATCAATGCTTCTCTGGAGTAAACATGAGTTTAAAGTCATTTAAACATTTGGAAACTCTACTTTTTGCACATTTAGGGAAACATAGTAGAGAGCTTTTTTTTTCTTTTTGTGTGTGTTTGTGTACTATTTAATTAAATAAAACGCACGGTTTTTTTTAGTGATCTTTGCTTTTGTTAGTTCATATTTTGGAAATTCTTCAAATTTTTATATGCTTAAATTCGTGCTTTCGTTTCTAAATGAATATTCGTCGGTTCTTTATACTTACTGCTATTTTACTTTTATGGTTAAGGAAGAAGCTCGATTTTTAATCACGTCAAAGTGGTGTGTTTTGAGTTCTTTCAGTTAAAACAGAAAACGAAAGAAAGTAGCGATTGTTTCTCACAATTATTACTGACCATGGCTACGCCGAGTATTTTTGCTAGTATTAGTATAATTATTATTATTTTTCAATGGAGGAAGGGGCGGCACCTGTCAATATTGCCTAGGGCGGCAGAACCACTAGAGCCGGCCCTGCGTAAAATAAA
This sequence comes from Uloborus diversus, assembly GCF_026930045.1. Lineage (NCBI taxonomy): Eukaryota > Metazoa > Arthropoda > Arachnida > Araneae > Uloboridae > Uloborus > Uloborus diversus. Next base: position 159,934,225 of record NC_072735.1, read on the forward strand.
CCCACGTAAAACGAAGGTCTACTATACGTGTATGCTGTAATCTGCTAACTTTGTGCGTCGAAACGTTTTAAAGGGCATACAGGATCGAAGGCGCAAGAAAAAATATGGCGCACAGCTTTAACGGCGCAAAAGAAAAAAAGAAAGAACCACACACACACACACACACACACACACACACACGAAGGTGCACAGAGGGCGCATCGGCCCGCGTGTCCGCGGCGCAGTCCGCCCCTGACTGTACCTTTGAATAATTTGCCTTGTTAGTTAAATTTTAATTTTCCTTTTCTTTTCATTTTTTTCTTCAGACTATCTCTGTTGCACATTATCAAAACATGATTATGACCGCAAAACGAGCAAATAGCCTTGGATTTATAAAACTTTTGCAAATGTTTTTTCTTTCCTAAACATGGAAAACAGATACCCTTTTTCCGCAGTAGAAATATTTTTCTTCATTCTTTAATAGACGCGTAGAAAGAAAAACTATTTCTGCTAAGATAAGCCAAAAAATTTTATTTTAAAGTTGTGAGAAAATAAAGCCTTTTTTTTTCTCTCTCCCTCTCTTCGCACAGGAAACACTTCTGCATCCGTTGGCACCATCGTATGCATGCTTGACAAGTTTTATAAATTCTTTTTGCAGGGGTTACCACCTGGCGGGGGGGGGGGGTGATTACGGCGCAGACTGCGCCATGAGGTGAGTGCCAAGAAGTGAGAATAAATTCTACAATTCTCTCTACTATGTGATGATTCATTACAAAATGTGCAATATGCATATTCATTTGCCTCGCCAACGAATAATTCAGTAGCAGTGGTTTTTTTTTTCTCTTTGGGATCTTTCTTGTAGGCGCCGATCAGAGGGGGTGACGCATCGTGGGGGGAGTAACGGTTTCGCAATCGGAAAACGCTCATTTTCTTGAATTAAGTTGGCGTAAAAGAAAATTTATGATTTATTTCAATGTGGATTTTAAAGAAACGTATTCTTCATTGAAATCTAAAATAACATAATACTAAAAAATGCTAAGCACTTTTCATAATGCACTCAAAAGAACAAAAGAACTTTTTTGGATCAGAAGGGAGAATTAAGTATTCTTGTAGTTTTCAATTATTCCAAGAAAGTGACACCACAAACGAAGAAAAGTGCTGCTCGTAGAGAATTTCTTATCATTATCTAGCTTTCAATCATTAAGCGTTGAAACATGCACACTTTTCTGGGAAAGTTTGGTTTGAAATGAATTGACCGCACTTTTCTCCGTTTGTGGTGTCAGTTTTTTGAAATAATTGAAAACTACAAGAATACATTTAAATTGTCCTATATAGTAAATATTGTTATTTTCCCCCTCATTTTAATTGCTTTTTCTCATTCAAGTAATTTTGTAAATATTGTCTTGTAAAAAATTTAATGTTTAAATTTATATGCTTGTGTCATTTATGATTAACCCCAATTTAAGTTTATAATTAGGACCACTTTTTCTTAGCACTGAGAAAAAATTGCTTTCTAAAAACCAGCCTTTTGCAAAATTTCGATCGCATTTTCGTAATGTACGGAAGTCATCGCGAGACCTTCTATGATTTTTAGTGCATTACCTCTTAAATAAGCTTTTAAACAGTTAAATTTATCTATCGGATCCAAACAATCATTTTTGTGAATTACCAAATCAAAAGAGGACCAGAATGATAGCCATTCACTATGGTCTCCAAAGTATTTTATATTATGTACTAAGTTTCGGAAGCTTAATATTTACTTTTTCTTTCGGTTTATTTAGAAGTAGAATGTTCTTGGACAGTTACATAGCGCAAGTAATGTCGAAAAATAAATCGCATTTGTCAGCGTTCAGAAAATCATGAACATTTCGCAGAAGCAGACACCCTGGCATCCATAACATCGCCAATCTAGCCTTAATAAAATTAAGAGTTTCACTTTTAGTTTTGATTTTATTCGTATTAGTAACGAAGGTAAACCAATTGACTTGGTATGCAAAATGTTTTCAGTTTTAACTAGTGAGTTAACATTCTACAAATTTGCCTTAAAGCAACTTTTGTAAAAAAAAAAAGAAAAAAAGAAAAGATAAAAAAAAACATTAGTTTAGGGAATTTTGTCTTTTTAGTATTATCAGAATATGAAGCGACGCGGTAGGGGGGAGGGAATACGTAGAGGTAAAGGATATAAGAGAAGGCCCCAAAAATGTCATTTGTACGGGTACCCAAAATTTCTGTGCACGCCCCTGCTTATCTGTCCCTGAAGGAGATTGATTACTCAAAACTCCTAACCCCCTACCCCCCCGGACGTTGAATTTGAACTCTCCCATACTCGACTTCTGTTCTTCTGTACAACAGTCAAAAAACATACCGGCAGGGTTGCCAGACGTAGTATTTTTGATACTACGGTAGTATTTTTTCACACCAAATTAGGGGCTTAGTATTTTTTGTAGTATTTTGTTAAAAAATGTTTTTAAAATAAAAATGTTTCTTTATTTCGAAAAAAAGAGACAAAACAAATTACAAAGTTCAAAATCTGATTTTTTAAAAATTAAACGATAAGAATATATATATATTTTTAAACCACCACCAAATTTAAACGAAAAACATTTAAATTTGTTAATATGAGATAAGAACAGATAAAAATTAGACATTACAAAGCTGTCTTTGATTTAGTTTTTACGCCTCGGTAAAGATTGATTTTTGCGTCTTAATTATTAATGGATTCGGAGCCTGATTTTTTTTATCAAAGGCCCTTTTCAGGGCCAAATTTTTAACCTCAGAAGAGCGTACTCGATCTGCAACATCACTTCCAATACAAAGCGTAACCCTCAACCTAAATACAAATGTATAATACTAAGCTGTTTACGCCTAACGTAAAATATCTGCAAAAGACGGATATTTGTAATATTCCGATCATTTTTGAAGTACATAACGTGTTTTACGTTTACGTTAAATAAATATTTCCAAATCAATAAATATTGAAGTGTAATTTTTCTCTTTTCTTTATAAAGATTATCAGTTATTCATATCCGTAGTTTCATATAATGTATCCCGAAATCGCTGTGAAAATACTCTAATCGCATTCATTAATTTGTTGGGACTCTAGCACAACCTAAATATAAACAAGCAACACGAAATCTTAAAACAGAAAGCCCAAAAAGCTAAGTCCGTGCGCAAGCGCAGTTGAAATGGCAAATTTGTGATAACCGGGATTTAACGTCGAGTGTATTTTTCTGTTTCAAAATCTGGCAACCCTGCATAACGGTAACCCGACGCAAGCCGGCTAGTCCTTGGTTTGTGCAGAGTTTTTACGTGCCAGTACATTTGACGTTCTTCCCTTCGTAGTTCAGTTCGCCATTTCAGTCAGTTCTTTTAGTATGGAAGTTGATTCAAATTCTTGCCCACCGGATGCTTTTTTTTCATTTCGCCTGTCCAACAACAGTGTTTGTGTTGTTTGGAAAGTCAAGGATTTTTCGACTTTGAAAGAACCGAATTTGTACTCATCTCCAGAATTTGTATTCAAGAACGTCAAATGGTATCTAGCGCTTTTTCCATTTGGAACTGATGAATATTCAGGAAATGTTAGTTTGTATTTAATGCCTCACTCACCTTTGCCTTTGGAACTAAAATATCAGATCCTCGTCAAAAATGAAACTGGCGAAGATAAAGATTCCGAAGAGCTTAGAAGAGATTTCTCGGACGGTTTAGGTCGTGGATATAATAAGCTTTTTAACAGGCAAGATCTTCTAGACGGAGAATTGGGAGATTTTTTGCCGGGCGACGTTTTAACCATTTGCTGCAAAATGATGCTAGCCGAAAATGTGGAGACTGAAACTTTTACAGGTAAAGTACTTTCTTGTTTCACAACTAAAACGCCCTGGGTATGTGAACGACGCCACACGGACTAGAATAGCCAGATGTTATTCAACGCCATGCGAGTAGAGGGGATTCTGTAAATGACTGGCTGTCTTTTGAGAGTACGCAATATCTGGGAAATGGTTTGGTCTTGGAGAAAAATCATGAGGACCATATTTATAGAGAATTTTGAGATCTACAACTTTCGTCTGAAGTACTTTTCGTTAAAACTTACCGTTTTTGAGAAAAATCCAAAAAACCTAAAATTTTGACCTTTGACCCCGAATAACTTTTTTAGCTCACATGGGATCGACGGGGACTTTTGGCACTTTATTTGTAACTAGCCGCCTACGGCGACCAGCTGGTTTGCCTTTTTTCGCCGGGGTTACCGCCTTCGGCGGCTGCTTAGACAATTTAGCGACGGTATTAATCAATGTTTTTCTCTATATATCAATATTATCATTCGCCTTTTTACGCCAATGTTGCCGCCTTTGGCGGCTGCAAAAATAAATTTCGTCGCGGTATCAATCAATCTATATCTATCTATATCATTAGTAGTTTGAATAAAATATCTTCTAGATCTCTCTCTAGTTCCGTCGTTTGGAATATTTTTAAAGGAGGGGGAGGGGAGACACAAACGGTGTACTCTTCATGCAAAATTTGTCGAAAAATAACAAAAAGCACTTCCACTTTTATGTGAAAGCATTGTTTTTTCAAAGTCATGGTGTGTGTGGGGGGAGGGCATTGACACCGCGTTGAAGTTCCTTAAATGACGGGCATGTCTCTTTCTTGCTGTCCATCTACTATATCGACCTCTATATTTGTCTATCTATTTATATACGATCTATGCATATCTACCTTTGACCAGTAATTAACAATCTTTTTTAATTTATATAAGTATTAATTCGAAAAAAACCTTTTTTGTCCACTCAATCTCTATCTATCTCTGTATCTACCTAACCTAACCGCCAATTCGTAACAGAAACAAAGATCGTGCAAAAAACCGCGGGCTTTATTTATTTAATTAAAATTGCTCGCAAAAAAAAAAGGCTCTAGTATGTTCCCCCGTAGTGTGCAAAATGTAGCGCTTGCAAAAAGAAAAAAAGGTTAAAAAAAAAGGTGAAGAGAAGGCAAACGATTTCAGTTGGATCACGTGATGAGGTAAGTTCGGAACTGAGTCGGCAAGCGAACAGCTCGCGTTGTGTTCTGCATCAAAAAAAATGTTAAAAAAAAAAAAAAAAAAAACTATTGCGTATTTTTAAAAACTTTTTTTTTTCTGAAGGAGACGAAATGTTTTTACTATTACCAACTAAAATTTTAGAATTGAGGGTTCAATACTTTTCGCAGGATGGGTTTCGAAAAAAACTAAACAGAAAAAAAATGTAAAATAAAGGTTTTTTCAAAAATCTATAAAAAATACAAAAATTGCTCTATCTTCAAAATTTTTGTTCATCATATTTAAAATTAAAATTCCGACATCATAGTACAAAAAATATTTGTCTGGCGCGATTGGGTCCAGGTCTATGAAGTCAAAAGTACTAAAAAGTGCTAAAAATCACATAAAACATTAAATAACTTTTTTTCTAATTCAAATATCAAAAATCGAAGCCCGAGGTGCACATATTCAGCAAAAACTGCACCTGCATACCAAATTTCATCTTTCTAGACCTTACCGTTTTCCCGGGATACGCGCCACACACACACACAAACATCTTATTTTATTTAATGTATAGAAGAAGATAGATATAAATGCTAAACCCACAAGGTCTCTACAGAAATTTAGCTTTCCCGGAATTTGTGTTATTTGATCACTATATTTATGTCTAAATTGACCGGGCAAATTCGCTAGCTTTCATGTGGTAGTGTACTATCAAGAATTTTTGAATTGCGGGATGAGTTACGTTTTATTTTTAAAAAACGAAATGCAGTACGGCAGTTTGCTGCAAGACAAATATTGGCTGGCAAAACTAGCGTACATGGCTGACATTTTTGAAAACCTTAACGAATTGAATCGGAAAATGCAAGGACAAAGAGGGAATTTGGGTTACATGTATGGACAAGCCAAACGGGTTCAAATAAAAAAATTCAGCTGTGAACAGAAGAAGTAGTTCGTGGCTCATTGGACAGGTTCAAACGGACCGTCAACATGGTATGTGAAGAAAATGGCGTGGAAGAAAAACTTCTGAATGTGGTGGCAGAACATTTAGTCATACTTCAGGACACGTTTAAGCACTATTTCAAGAATAGTAACATGGAACAGTATGACTGGCGATCCATTCTTCTCATCTGTGGATGCATCATTTAAAGACTTTTCTTTGAGGCGCGAGAATAATTTATGGATCTCAAGAGCGACCGTACTCTTAAACTGAAGTTGAGCGAAGTGCCTCTGGGAGAATTTTGGTTGCTGGTTAAAAATGAGCATCCTACTATCTCTTGTCTTGCAGTTGATATACTGCTACCATTTTCAACTAAATATCTTTGCGAACTCAGCCTCTCAGCCCTCGCACTTATAAAAAAAACAGTAAGAGATCATCTCTAAAGAGCCTGCCTGGATCAAGTACTTTGTACAGCTCTTTCCAGCATACAGTCGAACATCAAACGTCTTAGCAAAAATTACTGTCAAACGGAAGTTAGGATTGCTTTTAATGTTACTGTTGCAAGGCAACAAAATTTGTAACAATAGGTTTTATATTTAAACATTTAATAGGGAAATTACATAAAATTGGCTGTTTTCCATCCTAACTGAAATAATAATTTTATTCTAGAATTTTAATTTTTCAGGGCTAAGCTGTACCTTAAAATTAAGCAAATCATTTAGTGAAATCCCGAAGTCTCTAAGTGGTCTAGTAGCAGAGATATAAGCAAAACTAGGTCTCAGATTTTTCCGTGACAATCAGGCCAAGTATAATAAAAGTGCTTAAAAAAATCTGGCAAATTGCTTAAAATTCAAAGTCAAATGAGCAGCTAAAGATACTATTTCAGATTTAGCTGAAATTTTGTATGATAAATATTCTTGGTAAGAGGCAACTTTTCCGCATACAGGCTTCACATATTTCTCATTTTCGATTTTTTTTCACTCCACCCTAATACTCCTCCTAAAGATTAATTTTACAGTTTATAACCTTTATGGGATTTTTTTTTCATATCAATCTTAAATGATAGGGATTAGTAATCTGGAAAATCCCCACTCTACCCTACTAAAAACAAATTTTCAGATGTGTCATGTTGGCAAAACTTTTTAAAAGTGCACAGAAATCTGCTTTTATGATTTCATTCAAGTTTTGCATTATAGAATAATAGAATATTTGTTGTGGAATATACAATGTGTTTAAAGTCTATCACGTAATGTAGTTTAGTTCAGAATAACTTATAATACTGAAAGCTCACTTAAAACCATATGCTAACCAAAAATAAAAGAGTGCGACAAGAGGATAATAGAGAGTTCTTCGCAAAGAATTTAAAGCAGATTATCTCATCTCCAGCTTTTGACCTTCATAAATTTGTAACTCCTCTTTTCACTGTAATGCATTTAGTAGTATGCACTATTTTTGGAAATACATTCATTTAGTGTAATTGTTTTGTTTCTTTTTTCCGTCATCGTAGGTATCGAAAAAACGTCCCCGAAAAGTGCTCGAAAGTTCGAAAGGAATTCCTCCTTCGTAAGCAAGCTTCGGCAACCGTTGGAAAGTGGCAAGTTTTCAGACGTTGTGCTTCGAGTGGGTGAAAAAACGCTCCTAGCGCATAAAGTGATCCTGTCCACGCATTCCGAAGTTTTCCAAGCCATGTTCGAGAGCAACTTGAAAGAAAATCAAGAAAGTGTGGTCGACTTGATCGACATGGATTCAACTGTCGCCAAGGCGATGTTACTCTACATGTATACTAGTGAAGTGGAAACACTCTCCGCAGAAAAGAGCCTCGAGTTATACATCGCTGCTGACAGATACATGCTGACTGAACTGAAAGAGAAATGTCGGGAGTACGTGTCGAAAAACATATCTTCCGAAAACGTCGGAGACGCCTTTGAAATCGCCAAATTGCACTCGGATGTTATATTGTCAAAAGCAGCTAAAAATTTCTTCGCCAGAAATGTTAAGAGTATACTTACGTCAAAGGCGTGGAAGGACTATTCTGCTCAGAAGCTCTCTTCTGCTTTAGAATTAGTGAGCTATGCTATTACCAGCAATGATTTCTTTTTTTAGAATAATTTTTGCTTATGTTACTCACTTTCCGCCAATGCCAAAGTTTTGTACACTCTCTATATTTTTGAAGGAAAACTAATTGTAATTGTTTTCTTGATTAAATGATATCTGCTGATATAAATTTTTCTAAATATGAGTTCCTTTTGTTAATGTTTTCCATAAACTGGGCTCCGTTTTCACATACAGTAAAACCTGCAAAGTTGACCACCCTTGTAAGTTGATCACCTGTCTAAGTTGATCGCTATTTTCAGGCACAGAATTAGATCTATATCATATAATTCAACCTCTATAAGTTGACCACTAAAATAGTGCACTGCAAGTGGTCAACTTACTCAGGCTTCCCCTACATATTTATTGTCAGTGGATATCATTAAAAGGAAATTTTTTTCCTAAACATTTTCATATCAATAAAAGATTCTGATTATGGTTTTCAAAAATAATGTTCGAAAGCAAAGAAATCCAAACTTTAAGATAATTTTAAATAAGACTTGTGTCTGAGCACCAAGATGGAATTGCATATTTCTGGAAAGGATTCATATATATAGAGTTGCTTCCACTGCTTTCGTGATTGGTTTCAAACAGATACAAATCTTCATATTGTTGATTCTATTATTCAAATTAGTCTTAGCAAACTAAATCGAACCCAAACAGTCGATCGACGAAAAATCGAGAAGTTCATTGACGTAGTTGAAGAGTGGATAGTGAGCAAGAAAATTCAGTAACATTTTCTATTGTTAAAAAACACAGAAATCAATTTCTTTCAACTGGTACAATATTCGTAACATAATAGATATTATAAAAGTGAATTATTCTACAACTTCACACAAATGAAAAAATTGAAAAAAAAAAAAGGCAATCATGGAACTGGTGTGTGTGCGCGCGCACACACACACACACACGTGCGTGCGTGCGTGCGCATGCGTGTTTTCGTTCGTTCGTGTTCACAAGCTAACCCGATATTTTACGAGTCAATTTTACAAATGACAAAGTAATTTTTCTAAATAATCCTTAACATTTAATTACTTTAGACTTTTTTTGGTCACCTGTTATCAAATTTATCTTTTACCAGGACGTGAAGTAAACTGGCCGGGACACCGGTATTTTGTTTGAAAACCGGGACTGTCCCGGTCAAAACGGGAAGTCTGGCAAGCCTATCCGACATGTTGGGAAAAACCAAAAATGCCCCTACCATTTACTAAGGCCCCTATATATACGAGCCGACGCATCAGATTAAGATTAGCCATTTTGGATCGGAGCGCGTGTTTGAGTGGTTTGCTTTTCTGGCGAGTTTTCGCGTTTGGTAATAATTCACTGTAAGCAATTAATGGCGGCACGTGAATTGCTGGCAAATTTGGCGAAATCCGAAACTTTGCTGTGGTAACCCTAGCAGTGCAACATGAAAATCCGATCCAAAATGGCTAAACTTAAGCTGATGCGTCGGCCTATCTATATAGCGGCTGTACTTCGATGGGTTCAAACTATGACGACATAGTTATTTTTCTTACATCATACTTGGAATCGACCTTTTTTTTTTCTATAATATTGTTCACGCACAGAATACATCCAAGACCAAGAAAGTTAGATGATTTCACCTCAGAGAAACAAGCTGTTCGAAATACTACTTCCAAAATGGCGAGACCCAAAAGAGTTATTTGACCGAAAATTCGTTTCAAAGACTATGTTTGACTTTTTACTTTGCTTTGAAACTTTAAACCAAGCTTGAATAAAAGAAAGAGCGTGTAATGTAGTTTAGCCTCAAGTATTTATTGCATCAAGAATTACGCGTATGTAATTTTAAAATAACAAGACTTGATCAAAAAAAAAAAAAAAAAACTTCGGAACGACTTAAGATGCTGTTGAGTTTAGACTTTTCCAAATTTCTTTTACTTAAATAAATTACTTATGAAAACATCAAGCATCCTCGACACATTATATGACATATTGCTATGCAAACTATTGAAAATACCGCAAAATGTACCGTAATTTCTTTTTTTGTGGGAGTGAGGGTAACTCTTATTTTCTTGAAAAATCCAAATTTTACCTTCAGAATATTATTTTATCCTGATTTGCTTGGTGCTAAAAACTGACAATTTTATCTAAATTGTATTTTTTGTGGATTTTAAATTTTTTTATAGTTACTTTTATGCAACAAATTCAAAAATTTATTATCATAAATTTTACACGTAATCGCCATGTTTGGTTATTCGCAAGATGGAAGTAGACAAGACTATTAATTGCCTAAGTTCCCAAGAACAGAATTTGATGCTTATCTCAACGCAAACTATTGAAATTTTCACAAAATGTTTCATAATTCATGTTTAAAAAAAATTAATTTCTTGAAAAGTGAAATTTTATCTACACAATTAATTGCATTTGACCCTCATTGCTTTTGAGTCTTTGCTGTGAACTAAAAAAAACTATTTCATCTAAAATGCAGTTTCTGTCGACTTCTCATTTATTTATTTTGAAACAAATTTTAACTTACATTTTCCAAAATGCATGTTTTTGTAGATAAATAGGTATTAAGTAATTCATTCTCTTTTAGAATGTGCAATGTTTTATTTATTTATTTATTTTTTGAAAGTAGTGGAAACTAATCCCTTGTCTTTTTTTGTACTTCAAAACTTGGTGAAAGTAGTGGCCACTAAGTTTTGTAGGCCTAATGGGCACTGGCCACTTAGAAAATTTTCCCATCTTGACCTATGTCATAAAAGCGCTCATTTAACCTTGAAGACGAAGACTTTAGCTGGTTTATTTTGCTTTAATGACCAAATGCTTCTAAATTAAATATAAATTTTACAGGGTGTCCTTACCCCTGGAAAGTCATGGGAAATCACGAATTTCAACTATGATCGAATTTGGTAATGAAAAGTCAGAATTATCAAGGAAAAAATAATGCTCAAAGGTAATGATTTGCTGCTAAAGTGCGTACTTGCTTTAAAAATAAAAGATGGAGAACAAACTTGAATTCTTTTGTTAAGCATTATGATTTTGTTTTCAAAAATGAATTTATTGGCTAGGTAAATTGTTAACATTCACTTATACAAAGAATGCCACGGGCCCCTTTTTTTTTGTTCTTAAAAATGATTCTATTACTAAAAAAATGCAGACATTACACGTGACATAGCCACTGTGGACATCCCTGCTAATGACATTTCAAATATTTAGTCAGTCGTTTTGAAGATTTATAGTGTTTTTATTTAACTCAAAGAATAAACGAAATATCTAAAAATGTCAGAGGCAGAGTTGGTCCTTTTTCCTCCGATTTCACAGCCCTGTTTTTGAAACATCAATGTTCTGAATCGTCGAATTTCATAGTATATGGATAATATTAAATAGCATACATAATAATCTTTAATGAATGTTTTAATGCTAGAACTGAATGCCTGTATTCATTGTTTTATAACAAAGGTTTTTGAAACGTTAAAATTAATAACAGTTATGATAGTTTATCATTAACATTTCAAATTAAGTAATACAGGGAAATTTAACAAAGACTTGGCGATACATGACGTCCTTTGCCACTCTAGGAAAACTTAAACTGCAATGAGAATTTGAGGCATTGAGAAGCAAAGGGATGTAAATAGAAACATTTTTAAGTTTTGAGTAAACCGCGTTTAAGGATAATGTCCTAGGTAGGCTTTCATTGAAAAATGTTTCTGAAGCATGCAATGCAGTTGCAAATCTCAGTGCTGCTAGTACTATCTCTTGCCCCGAAACAGAGGACAAGTTCACATACCATTTGTACTGGTTATTTCCAAATTTTTGATTTTGGCACTTATATTTCGTTGCTTCTCACTGCTTCATTTTTTTCTTCATAAAAATGAGATTTAGCAGACCTTGAAGAAAAATATTCAAAGAGTAAGAAGTTTTATTTTAAACTGGACGCAGCTTCACTTTTGTCCGTTAATAATTTACTGAAATATACACTCACTGGCCAATGAGTTAGAAACCTGTAAGATTTGCGTTGAATGCGTGCACTGTGCGAGGGTCTGGAGGGAATATAATAATATGGAGCATGTTCTGCTGGCATGGAAGTGGTGCCCTAGTGTTCCTCGAGGGTAAACAAATAGCCATGCTTACTTCAATATTACATTTTTATCCTGATAGCGATTCTTGACTTCATTCGGATGCGCGCCCGCCCCAGGTGAGTGTCGTCAGGAGTGGAAGGGGTACCCCCTTTTACCTGGTCTTAGATAGGAAATTCAAAATTTAAATTTATAATGGATATTTGCATGGACGATAACGCAACTATACATCGTGCCAAAAGTGTTGAAAACGGGTTCGCTAAGCATCAGTCTGACTTCCAACACCTTCCTTGGCCACCGCATTGCTCGGATCTTAACCCCATACAAAATGGGTGGGATATGGTTGAAAGACGCATCCGACAGCGCTTTCCTCTCCCATCCAATTTACAAGATCTAAAAAGCAGCATAGCCAATGCATGGTATCCTCTGGATGTAAATGCACTCCAGAAGCTTGTAGACTTGATGCCCGAACGAATCAGAGCAGCTATCCGTGCAAAAAGTGGTCCAATAAAATATTGATCTTAGGCTTTTAATTCATTGATCGGTGAGTGTAAAATTGGTTGTTGAAAGAATTGTTTGAACACCTACATTTTAGAAAGCTCCTGCGTGCTTTTCTTACCCCAGAGACTAGGGAGTAAATGGAAGCAGTGGATTTCTTTCACACTGAAGTTGATGTAAGTGAATAATCGAAGGATACATAATCAGTAAGACTGTTCACCAACAATACTCAATCTGGACCCACTGATCGATATACGCTGGATTTCAGAAATGTAATGGAAAATCATTTAAACAGAAAAAACCATACAAAAAATGTTATGTGCTAAATTTATGTAAAATATACACGAAAGTAATTCACATCAAAATTTAATCTTTGAAAAAAAAAAAAAAAAAGGAAGAAAGACAAATACCCAAAGTACAGCGTACAGGCCCATTAACCTTAAAAGGCTCTGTTTATTATTTTAGGATTTTTTTTTTTTTTTTTTTTTTGAATTCAGATTAAAACAATATAAGCATTCAATCAGTTTTGCTAGCTTCATTAAAAAAAAAAAAAAAAAAAAAAAAAAAAAAAAAAAAAAAAAGAAGGAAAAAAAAAAAAAAGGCTTCAAATGCAAAATGAAGACTGTATGAGATTTCGCAAATCAAAACGACGATGAAGTTTATGAAAAGACAAGAATTTTAAACCCACCTTCTCTGACTGAGCCCTTTCCATTTGCCTCTGCAACTCCCGCATCTGCCGTCGCTGTTCAGCTTGCTCCGCTAATTCGCTGTGGTAAAGAAGCGTTTCTTGCGACTTCGCCCGACGTATGTCCAGTCTCTGCAAGACACAAGATGTGAAAAATACAAAGTGACCTGACCCTAACAAAAGGAATAATGGTGGGCTAATACCGGGTGATTCAAAAGTCAGGACCAACTTTAAAAATGAATAATTCGAAAGCGAATAAAGATAAAAAGATGCGGTTTGCACTAAACAAATATAAAAAAGGCCGGGTTTTGTCCGGCAACGAACCAAAAGCAGTTCTGCTAGCGACTAACAAATGGCGCTGTCGGATTTCTGATCTAGGATCAAGCAAAGCAACATGCGAGATAAAAAGGAGCAATGGCAGCAGGTAATGGTTGTCGAATCTGATATGCATCGAAATACTGCCCATAGTTGAGAAAGCCAGTTTAGTTAAACTGTACAGTAGACCCTTGTTTTACGCGGGTTTATTTTACGCGGTTTCGATTATACGCGGTTTAAGATTTGACACCTATATTTCATTCTACGGGGATTAGTTTTGGTTCTACGCGGATGCGGCAATGGAAACAGATAACATTTTCCCCTCTTTCAAAATCCAAACTCCTAAACATAGCAGATTACACGTAATAAACTGCATTTTGACGTGCTAACAATCGAGCTTGGGCCACTGGAAACATTTTATGCGATTGGTTATCGAGCTCTTTCCAGAAGTAAAGTTATTAAACTCACACAATTCAGAACTCACTGGAAGAAGAGCTTTTAGGAGTGAAAGGATTCCAAAACCAACGAAGATACTGACACCGGTGACACACAACCAAAAACTTTCACACTGAAAATTTTGAGCCTTTCCTAGACAGTAGAAATGATCTTTTTTATTTGTTAGTGAAGGAAGATTCTATCATGGAAATGTGACGTAAGTGATCATGAACGCGTTAATGCTCTGCAAAGAATTACAGAGAAAAATTCTGAATGACTGCCAAAAGACTATCATAGCCATCTCTTCTTTATAAACAGAACACGAAATTAATTTATGTTTTCTTTATACATGTTGTGCATAAAAGTCGATATAAGTACATATTAAACTAATTATACAATTAGCCATCATTAGAATGAAGTATTTTTTTTATCTACGGAACCTAACCCCTATTTAAACATTACTATTAGGTCTCAATTTACTCGGTTTCGATTTACGCGGCATTTCCGTGGAACGTAACCCCCGCGTAAACCGAGGGTCTACAGTATTAGACAAATTATGGAGAAATAAAAAGTTATAGCGCCATCTGTTGGTAGAAAACCGAACTATTTTTGTTCCGTTGCCACACAAAAACCCGGTTTCTTCTCGATTCGTTCAGTGCAAACTGCACCTTTTTATCCACATTCGTTATTGAATCATTCATTTCAAAAGTTGGTCGTGACTTTTGGATCACCTTGTACTTCAAGCAAACACCTGATATCTCTATCAGATGTCTGCTCAAAGTACATAACTAGCATAATAAGGTACAGAGGCATTTAAGAGTTATTTTTAGAGGAATTTAAGAAAACTGCACGTTGCGAAGAAGTTCATATTTGGAACTCTTTTTCTCGTATAAAGAATTTGGCATCTTTAATTCCATCAAAGTACAACGAACTGTACAGGTAGGCTATATTGTCAGATTATTTTATTCCTTTACTCATAACATTTTGCGCTACTTACCTCTTTCGTTACATCCGTTAATAGTCGATGGCATGGTAAAAGTTCCCCTGTCACTGGATTTTTTCGTGCTCCACCCCCGGCTCCTTGCCGAATAAGAGTCACGAGTTCTGCACCCTAAAAGAAGAAAAATATAATCACATTAAAAATCCGCTAGACAGAAATGGAGGGAGGAGGTCCATGTCTGTCATTTTTTACCCTAACATCGTGAGAAAGAATCAAGTTTTTCTCATTTAATTCATTGAAATATACACACACATGGTACAGAAATGTTTTGCTCTCAATTGAGATCTGTGCAATCAGTGCGCTCCAAACCGTGGACAGTGGACCACATATGGCCCAATTATTCATTGTTCTTACATACTTTTTGGGGATTGCGTGCGATTTTCAAGCACCTAATTGAGGTATCGAAAACCACTTAAGCTGTGAATAAGGAACAGTTCATTTCCGTGGTGTCATCTGCTGAGAAACTGGATAGATAGAGCAGTAGATCGCCTTCTACTCTAATACCGAAAAGTTTCCCTGGTGAAGTAGGGATAAATACAAGGGACGTTTCTTCAAATAACGGAAACATTCTCTCGTGTGAGGTAGAAAATTTATAGGAAAGGTTCTTCAATTTGACAGATGTTTCACCTCTTATAACAGAGAAAAAAGTTTCGTAATAATATCGGGATTCGTTTAATATCGGGAATATTCCGGCAGTGCTGCTCCTAGTAAAACGTCAGTGAACTGTCAAATGAACTTGAGAGTGTAAATTACACGAATTACTAACTAAAGAAAAGTAATTTCTTTTAGAAAAAGGGAAGAAAGATCTAAGATAGGAAAACCAGAAGCTAAACAAAAAAAAAAAAGTTTTTTTTTTTTTTTTTTTTTAATAACCGAAACATCTTTCTAATTACTAGTGAAAAAAATGTCCATAGCCGACAACTATGTATCCAAAGAGCAAATTAAATAACACAAATTAACAAATTTAAAATTTACTGAAACAAATAAAGAAAGAGTTAGTTGAAAGACATTTTTACATTTTTTGCGAATTGGAATTCGCTAAAATTATCCAGTTTTCTCCAAATGTAATAGCACTTCAGGAGCCGTTAATTCAAACTAGAAAACCTCTTAAAATTTAAAGAAAAATTTCAAAACTTTCGATTAACCATTTTGTATTTTATTTGGACACAAACTGATGAATAGCTTAGAATAAATCGAAGCAATCGAAGGTTCAAACCGTATTACATAATTTAGAAGCTTTAAAAAAATAATGCATGAGTTTGATAAATGCAAAAGTTGGAAAAAAATGTCGGATTTATCATTCCATCCATTTTAAATTTTGATATCTATCTGTGTAAAAATAAGTGAAAACTGCTTTTATTTAAGATGCAAACGCAACACTAACACATTTCTTTATCTACCAGTTATTAGAATCACTAAATAGGATACTAGTTGATGAGATGTTGGTTTAGTTTTCTGCTTGACGTCGGAAATGAATTCAGAAAAGAGTCCCCAGTTGGAAGTAGAAGAGCTGCAGACATCGGATGATGGCACCTGGGTTAACTGCGAATGGCTGAGGGTATTAATCTTTGACTTGCGAGCGTATAAATATCGTCACGTTGCAAAAGATTGGTACAAGTGCAACAGAAGGTCAAATGACATAAGTGTCTAGTTACTCAATAGAAGGCGCCACTAAAACAATATGCAGATGGATTGATATCCGTGGTACCATCTACCGAGTCATTAGATAACTAGGGTGGTATACCATCTGCTACCATAATACCGAATAATTTACCTCGTGCAGCAGGGAGAAATATAACAGACGATTATACAAATAACGGAAAAAATATAGAAATTTTTTTTCAAATTGACCGATGTTTTATCCTCTGAAAACGAAGAACAATGTCGACGGAAGGAGAAAGAAAAAAAAAAGATACGAATATTCGTCAAACAGCGAAAATATCCCGGCAGCACTGCTACAAGCAAAATCTCTGAGTTGAAGAAAATACTTCTGAGAGTGTAACGGAACAAAAATTAAAGTAAATTATTAAAACAAATGATTTATTTTTAATTTGTTCAGACAAATTCAAGTTTTTAAATCGAGGATTGCAATTTTTTTTTCTTTCCTTTTCAGTAGTTGATTTTGATAGTTCTTTCTGAAATAAACAATTTTGCATTATTTTTAGTTCATGTTTTCAGATTTTTCAAACTGATAATCACTAAAATACGAAACGAACACGAATGAAACGTTAAAATCTTAAAACTAAATAGTACACGATACCGTCATCAGAAAGTAAATCATCTATGCTTGAGCAGTATTTTTTAAAAATAAAATTGAAATTTTGTTTTCTTATTCACTGTTAAGCTGCAAAAATAAATGTATATTTCAAGCAATTTTTATTCCATAGTCACGAACATGCTGAAGAAATTAGACAAATTGAGGGAAAATCGTGCATATAAACACTCCACACGTGCTAGAAATAAGAACAAAGAAGAAGGTAAAAGCATGCGAGTTTAGAGCCATTTTTAATTGAAATAATGAAAATTAAAATCATTCCATGATGTAATTGTAAACTGGGTATTAAAAAGAAATTAAAGAGAGAGAGAAAGAAACAGAGTTTACACCGAAATATCACATAAAATGTATAGTTGCAAAACTCGCACTAAAGAAGGACTAAATTCATACTGTCTCTGAATTGGGGTGGCTAAAGTCAAGACTAAAGTGGGAATACTTGATCCCCACTTTAGTTTTCAATTTTTTTTTTCTCTGCTGCAAATCGTCAGTTTTTTTTTTTTTTTAACTTAACATGAGCAATGGTAATTTTTTCCTTTTTCTGACAGTATTTTTTTAGTTGAAATTGAACAGATAATTTTGGTTAAATATTTTTTTTCAATGCTTTTATAAAGGGAACATGTATCCCCGCATCAAGGGATACATGGTCCCTTCCCTTCATGGGGGATACTTGATCCCACTAAGAAAATATATAGACTTTGTATTTGAGTTTTCTCTATGTAATGTTTCTAAAAAATGACAATATTTCTATTTTTTTCCCTTCGATGATAAAAATATGAACACAAAAACAAGTCTGTTTTAATTTCAACTAGGAAATTTGTAGAAAAATGTGCACAACTTTCATGAACTTATGATGTTTCTGATCAGTTACTTATTCTTTAATACAGTTGTGAAAAGTGTATTTTATGAATAAAACTAATTTTTTTTTAAAAAAGTAGCGCAATGAAACTAAAATTACAAAAAATAATAAGAAAAGTACGATGATAACTACAAAAATCAACTTATTTGCTTCTTGTCTTGCAATAATAAAACTAAGAGTTTTATCAATTGCATTAATTTAAATAAAAGAGAAGGAAAATCTAAGTATCTGTATGTTTATGGAAAAGAAAAGGAATCCTAGCAAATGTTTTCAACACCTAAAAAGTGAAATGCAATCATAAGTCGTTGTAGTTATTAAAGTTCCACTCAACTAGAAGTGGCAAAATAACGCAATCATTCTTATCTGCTACACTTTTGTCAATTTTCTTTCAGAAAGAATAAATTGATTAAACCTACTATTTTTTTTTTGTTTTACAAAACTTATTCCAAACTTTGGAAATCCAACTTTGCATTCTATTTGACCTACATAGTGGGTAAACCTTTTGTCTTTGTTGTTGTAAATCTAACCATAGCAAAATCATTTTTTGTATTCAAACATTACATACGAAACAACATACAAAACAAGTCATTTGTTGTCAAACAAGGATCATATTTCAACGTGTTGGAGCTCATTTGGCTGATCAGCTCATAATTCCTCAGTAATGTTGGTTTATGTTTATGTTCTTGAGGTGTTATGTGTAAATAAACCTGAGTTTGGTTACAAGTGCGAGCTGATATTTTAATTATTTTGTAGATTTACTGCAGTGTCACGTATACCTGAAACGAAGAGATCAAGTATCCCTTAATATGAGATTTTTTACAAATAAACTTGTTCTATTTTTAACAATCAGTGGCACTTGACACATTCAGACGATAATTTCTTCAGTTAAAACAAAATGGTTGAAAAGAACTAAGTGTTGCCAGTATTTTTGTACAAGTATAACTTTAATATTGTTGCCAGGTTTCAAAGTTCTACTTAATGATTTTGGTGCATTTTTGGCTGAATGATCATGTATCCCCCAAGGTTCAAGGATCCCTAACCTCCCCTACACCAAACAAAGAGAATGTTTACCAGATGTGCAGGGTTACTGTAAATGATTCATTTGTTTTCGAAACGTTATATATCCAAAAGTATTGCACGTTAAACAATGAGAAATATATTGAAATAACTACAAATTCTTCAAAATTCGAAATATATTGTTTTAAATATATCGCTACTTCACTTACCTACTTAATTTTTATTACCTACTTCCATACGCTCAATGGATAGAAAGGTTTGCTAACAAAGAAATACGCTGATAGCAAACGACGATTTATTATCGGCTAAGAAACTCATTTGAAATAACATCTTTTTTATGCATTACCATTAAAATTTTCAAGTTCAGTTTTTTTTTAACTCATTGGCATTTTTCAGTTGCGTACGAACAAGTTGTTTTCTCTGCAATAACACTACACTAGAGGAGAAACTTCTTTTACAGCTTTTATTTCGCTGCGCAGTAGAACCCAGTTTATTTCCAGGTTGCGGAGTCGGAGGGAAAATGACCGATTCGAACAATTTTGGAACATTCGACTCCGGCTCAGGCTCCTTTATTCTAAAATAAGTCTGACTCCTATTTCGCAAGTTCTGGCAGAGTTGAGGACTTTGAAGGAAAATGATCGACTCTTACTCTTGGAATGTTAAATCTTCGACTCCTGCCTCCGACTCTGACTTTTTACCGCAAAATCAGGTTGACTCCGACTCCGCAGCCCTGGTTTATCGTGCCCTTGTTAATCTGGATAAACTTAATTAAATGTTTACATTGATAATTTTACATTATGAGAATAAGACTGTAACTATACAGGGTGCGGCAAAAAAATCATAGCAAGTCTATTACGGCAGATGCATTTTGTCGCTGTCTGAACTGCTTTCAGTCTACGTTTTGAGTCAGTTTGAAAAGCGGATGTTGATTAATATGAATAAGTAAAGTAGCAAAGGATATTTAAAATTGTTATTTTGAGATGATAATCTTTTTTTAATGAAAATAATTACCAAGAGTACTTTTTGCAATTGCAGATATTGATCATATTCTTCAGAGCCGCTAAGAGCCAAGGTGGGTCCATGATCAGTTTAGTCAACGTGTCCCCCTCTTCCCATAAAAGTTATTAAATTCATACTGTCCGACCACGGATTGCATGGAATTTTCAAATGTCCAGATAAGACGAATCTATGTGAATAAGGAGGAACAGTAAAAATTTAATGCGCGTATTCCGCTCATTTGAATGAGATTCTGCTTCTGCAAAAGCTTACATCCCTAAAAAATAATAGATTCGTCCATTTCCTGCTGTAAAACGGATGTTTGTCTTTCTATACAATCCGTGGTCAGACAGTACTACTCAGATTCTGAGTCAAGCCTCTAGTTTCCGACTAGGCTGACACGGCCTCTCGTTGGTCCTGCTTTTCTTTGACTTCATTTCCTTTTCATGTACTCAAAACAAAACACAAAAAACTCTTTGCTGCTAACACACAGTTCTAAAATAATAACATCAGCAAAATTTGACAGTCAATGAATTGAACAGTTGTAATTGGGCTGCTTGCTCCAGTAGGCCAGCTTGTTTTATTGGATGGATAACGTCTGGGTAATTGCACATTCTGTTTATGTTTTTGGGAGGGATGTTTTAAGCATTTTACCAGAACAAACTAAGTCACGGTTAGTACTTGAAAGTTAAAGACAGAGATAACTATTTTGCATTCTCTGCCCTTTGGGTCACATCGAATGTTAATGTGGATCCCTTCAAGCAATTTATTGCTTTGCACCAAAAGCGGATACAAGAGGAGGGTCATGGGGGTCATGTCCCCACCTATTAAACCGTCGCTTCGATACTATAATACATCCACATTTTATTTAACAATTCATGAATAAAATGTATACGATCGCGGTAATCTTTTTAATTCATAAAAAATTTTAAAGGAAACCAAATTTTTTCCTTTTTTTGACACCCAAGCAATTTTAGAAATTTTTCATACCCTTAACTGTAAGATTTCGTTAATGGGGGGGGGGAGGGTCATTCTTCAACATTACCCTCTCCCACCCTTTAAATGACATTCTGTACCCATTCTTGCTTCACACATTACTTGAATAACGTGACAATAAATGTGAAATGACTGAAAAGGTGCTATTATTTATAAATAGAAACATGAAAATTTCAGAAGTCATAGAAAAAGGTAAAGTAAGGCTTATAGAGAAAAATATGAACTTTGCGAAAGGTATCGAATAAAGGTTAAATGAAAATGAGAGGAGTATAAGAGGTTGTGCGAATAGAAAAGCGGAATATATGTTACCGAAGCTCCTTTGGACATCTTCTGAGGGGGTCGAATTCGAATGATCTAGAATAATGAATAGCAAATAAAAATACTGCACTTCGATTAGTTCATTTTGATAGCTTAATAGTGGCTGAGAATTGTGTTCATAGCAAATGTACATGGGTGTTTTTCAAATGCATTGACACATTAGGTTCGATACAATTTAAAATTTTTTGTTGCTATAAGCATTAAAACTTTCCTAGGTGTAAATTCCCTAAAATTTATAGCTTTCTAATCAGGTGGTTATTTGCGAGTTAAATTTGCTTATATTTTAGAAATTCCTAAAAATTTCTTGGGAAGTCACCAGTTTTCCCATGAGTGTTACCTTTGTAAAACATTCCGTAATTTCTTTTCTAAAATAAGTAATTTAACAAATGAGGTAGTGAGAAGCAAAGGGATGCAAGTGGCAAAATTAAAAATTTGGAGATAACCAGTACAAATGGTAGGTGAACCTCTCCTCTGTCTTGGGGCAAGAGATGGTACTAGTAGACCTGGTAGGTGCTGCTGTACAGCATGATTTAGAAAAAAATGTCAATGAAAGCTTACCTAGAATCTGACCTTTAAACGCGTTTTACTCGAAACTTAAAATAGTCCACTTGCATCCCTTTGCTTCTCACTGCCTCAAATCTTGATTAAACTATCTTAAATGCTCCGTAATAAGTCAAAATGAAATAAATATTTATTATCTATTGAAAATTTTTTAAGTATTTGTACAGCCGTTTTTCTCATGAGCGTTACTTTGTTTCCTAAATAAAGGGTCAAATTTACGATAGAAACAAATTAAATTAAACATTAATTGTTTTTATTGCATTTACCACGAACAGCTAAAAAATTTCAATATTGAAACCATTTTTAAAGATTAAAGAAAAAGTTTATTGATACAAACGCTGAATTTTAGTTATAGTAACACTCATGAGAGTCGGTAACGCTCATGAGAGATGGGCTCATTAAATTATTTATGGTAGAGTTCTGGTAGTGATTATTCGAAAATATGTAGTTATTTGAATACCATATCTTGATAATTAGTCTTTCCGAAATAACAACGCACACAAATTTCATTTTTGCAAACATTAGCTTTGTGTCAGTGTTCAATCATCAATTTTTAATAAAAGTGAATTTATTACATATAAAAGTGTGAAAAAATTTCTCCTTGATAAAGGTACGAGTTAAAGGTAATACAATATCTATAACTATGGATTTACTCATTATTTGGGTCTCTTTTATCATGAGTGTTACTCCCTTTTCATGAAGGTTACCTGTTAAAAGTAACACTCTTGAGCGGTAACACTCATGAGATTTATAGAAGAATTCTTCGCTGGAACAAGTTCCATCGGTGTTTTTGAATATTTAATTAGGTCTCTTGTTTCCTTACATAACTGCCTAATTGTATGTTTTCTACACTTAAAAAATATCACAAAATAAATGGGTAACACTCATGAGACGATTAAAATACTCTTCATATTAAAAGAATGCAAATTAAGGACTTGAAAAATGCATGGAATAAAGCTCTACAGAGTCAAGTTTAAGTATGAAAAGAGCTTTTTTGCCGCACTCGATTGAGCAAAAAACGAACCGCGAATTTCTCTCTCGATAGAGTTCAATGCACATAAGATGACACGCTGAGCCATTTTGCCACTTTGCAACTTGCTCTTTCATTTAAGCTCCACCAGAGATTTGTAGGTCCAATATTCCCAAATCGGTAGCCTTATGAAACCTCACCATTCATTCTTCTTGAATCACTCTGCTGAAGTAGAATTCACGTTCTTCATAAAGTTCATGCAATGAAACAGGAACGTAACATGTTTGGATCTGTTTTAGGGCGTTTTATGCATCAACTGAAACATCTGTTACCGAGGTATTGCCCAAAAGAGAAGGTAGGACTTGGGAAATGAACTTTGAGTTCGAATGGATGAAACTATTAAGGCCCGTATTCACCAAGTTATTTGACTCTCGATCTCTCGGTCTGGCACATTGAGAAAAGATAAAATGGAGGGGGTGAAAACTTTCATTCGTGAAGCCAAGATCCCAGGTCACGTGACAGATTTCAAAGCAAAGCATTGGGAGAAATCAGATGTCTTTCGCTTGTTTCGCGCAAAACGTGCCAACTATTCGTCGTTGTTGAGTCAGGTGACTTGGATTCATAGGATTAGCTTTTGCTAAGAAAATGATTGAACTTGCTCTCCCCATTTTAATTCATGCTCCAAGGTCAGTCGTCTGAAAAATAGATTGAATACTTCTCTTTGGTTGATGAAGGTTTCGACCGGCAGTTTGGCTATCTGACCGAGGGTCGAATCATCTGGTGAATACGTGGGTTGGGTAATCGGTCTTAAGGTCATCCATCGATAGTTTTAAATTGGTAATCGCACTAGACAGCCCATAAAGAGAAAAATCCCTCAAATTTTTCAATACAATTTGAAAATTTTAGCAGTTTGTTTAACAAATTAAACTTAAAAACCAGTAATTATTATTCTCAAACCTTTAGTATTGATATGCTACGCTTCATGATATGCACAGATTATTTGAGAACAGTCTCTTGCCGTTTGTCTACTTTCTGAGAATTATCACCGATATTTATCTAAGATGTTGCGAGATCCAACTGGAATTTGTTTTATAAGTTGGAAGTTACACCTGGCTAGCAAATGTTAGAAGTTATGATTTGCTGTCTTTCGCACATACCTAGTAAAAAATTAACTCTCTTAAATGTTCCGTTTCATTTTATGAAAGTTTCTGGGGAAACTTTGCCTGATATGTTTGTTTGTTTATATATATATTAGTTTTTACACTGAGTTGTTCCTAATTCTAACGATCTTAGTCAAGCCAGCGATTGACGCAACTGACAGACGGGATAAAACTCACGCATGCGCACAAAGGTTTAAGGTTTGTTTTATATCCATCAGGTTTCCACAAAAGAAAAAAAAAGAACGAAAGAAGGTTGAATACTTTTCTGGCAGAACGCGTACAAAATTAATTTCTTTTCATAAAATAAATTCAGCATGTAAAAAAAAAGTTACGAACCGGATCTTGTAAACGTTCTTGCTGTTCCCGTTGCTTTCTTATTTCCATTTCTTGTTCTAGAAATACGGAGGGTAAAAAGTAAATAAATAGATTGCTACAAGGCAATTAGTTATCGATCAGATAAGAAAATATTTCATCTTCCTACCGAGTTCGCTTCTGTATTCTCTCTTAGCTTCTTTGCTGCGCTTCTTTGGATGACCTGTTAAGGACCAGCCCTGAAAAAGAAGACCTAATTGTAAATAAAAGCATGGTTAATGTTAATGAATGAAATTATCTTACTTAGCCATATGAAACTACATAAAATATTAGCTTTAGAACTTGCCTTAATTTTTGAAGGAAGTACACAAATTTTAATGAAGAAATTTTGAAACAATTTTAAAGTACCATCATGAAAAAAAAGTATGGTAATTAAATTTTAAATAGTCAAATTTAAAGATAGTTTATTGAAAACTTTTAATTATTTTTTTTTCCAGTTTGATTGAATACCAATTGGAAGTCAATATAGTAGTCAATTATGTTTAGAAATCTACCTTAATCCGCTTTTCCAACCATTCTCTCATAACTCTTTTTCAGAGAAATTGTTCATTGACATAGATTTTATTTATCTAGAAATTTTATCAAGATTTCAGCGAAGAATAGAGGCAGTTAGAAGCAAAGGGGTGTAAGTAGACTGTTAATTTTGAGGAAAATGCTTGCAAAGTTCAAATCATTGGTAGGCTTTCGTTGAAACGTTTTTCCAAAGCATGCTGTGTTGCTATTCAAACACAGAGTCGTTAGAAACATCTATTTTAAGCTAGCTATCTCCAAAAAGTTCATAAGGAATTTGAAAATTTTGAGAAAGAATTTTATTCCTTATTTAGACGTAAACGATTTCAAACAAAACCCATGAAAATAAAATTCTAAATTTCGTCACGTGAAAGTTTTGAAGTTTTTAAAAAAATGATGCATTTATTTCTCTGGACGTTTTTACGAGTAGTGGAAACATTTTCTTGTGTATAAAATTTTCCGTCTGGTAACGGAAAAATGTTGACGTAGGAAAAAAAAAATGCATATCGTTCAGATAACAGAAGTACAGGATACCAGTAAAATTTAAATTCCAAGTAGAGTTTCAGTGAAGGTAACTTGAAACAAGAAATACTATATGAAGACTTCACATATTTTTTAAAGCATCATATTAGAATTGTTAATTTAATCATGGACTCTGTGGGAAGTTGACCCCATGACATTCCATTGCAGTGGATCAATCTTTGTGATTGAAATCTAATTAACTAGCACGCTCTCCGACTGCTATGGAATTTCCACATCTGCTATGGAAATTCGCCAAATCGGCAAGGGGTTGGCTCGAGTCCCCCCCCCCTTAGAAATTAGAACATCCTTGCTTTAAATACTTTTTTCTTTGCAAAAATGTAAAAACATTTCTCCTCCAGTCATTAATGAATAAGTTATTAAAAATGTCAAATTTTAATAACTCTAATCTGTCCTGAAATCTGCTTCCATGGGGAAAATATCCTGCTAAACCATGGTTAAAATATCTGAGCCCCCCCCCTTACAATTTTGCATATGGGCGCCCATGTCTGTGTTTGCTACGAATGATTCGGCCGCCAATACTGAGAGTATGTCTCCTAGTTTTTGAAATTTTTTCAAATGAGTTCTTACCAATTTTTCTTCAAATGGTTTGCCATCTTCTCGTACGAAAGGAGCTCCGCCGCCAGGTTTACCCCAAGGATAATAGACATCTGAAGATTCGTCTATGTGTGGACCTCAAAAGAATACAGTCAAATGTTATTATTTATGCAACTTCAAGGCTAGAGTAAAGAATAGAGATACAATGTTAAAAAAAAACAGGAAAATTTTAAGGTACTATACGAGGACTATTCAGAAAGTAAGGTATGTTTCAAAGTTAAAAAAAAAAAAACTAATAACAAGAATTTTTTATATGTATATAGGTACATCTGAAAGAGCGACTGAAAACCTACTTTTCTTCCTTGTCCTAATACAACTTGAGGCCCTTATCACAGCGTACGACTAGAATCCCTATAATTGGAGAGGCCGACACATCCGCCATTTTGGAGCAAGCGTACTTATCGCACAACAAGGAAATACCGAATAAAAAAAATTCCGTAGCACACTGCAACATGTTAGCAAAGATTACAGAGCATTTATAACGTAATGATAATAAAATCATCTTACTACTATTATATATGCGAAAGTTTGTCTGTATGGATGTATAGATGTATGGATGTTTGTTACTCTTTCACGCAAAAACTACTAAACGGATTTTGATGAAACTTTACAATAATATAGCTTATGCATCAGAATAACACATAGGGTAGTTTTCGTCCCGTTATGGGGGGCAAAACCCCCTTAGGGGGGCAATAAAACACAATTTTTGTATAATATTGGAATGAAAAAATACTTGCACTTATTTACATTATATGTCCATCGAAAGCTCTGATTTTTCTGCTGAAGATGGCACCTGTTCGAAATTTCTAAGTAGAATAAAAAACCAGTTATGAGCTTTTTAGTTCCATGTTCGAAGGCTTTCCTCAACTCAATACAGTATTTAGTGTATCATCTCAACTCCCTGTCGATAGCGACAATTGTTGTATTGTTGACTATCTTTGCTTTTCGTGACTGTTCAAGGCTTTTCTCAAGTCAAATCTTGAAGTAAGATTTTTGCACAAGATTGACAAATAATACATGATTTGGCTGATCATTTTCCACTTAAACGGAACTTCAATGTAATTAATGGTTTTTATTATTATTTATGCTGATTGAATACTTACTCATTCAGTAAGTTACCGCCCTATAGCCAGGGCTAAGGCAGAAATATACGAAATACACCGCCAGCTCAGTCAATTCCAGCCGAGGACTGCAGTTTCGTGCTTAAGCACGAAACTGCAGTCCTCGGCTGGAATTAGCCTGGCTATAGGGCGGTAACTTACTGAATATACCTGCCTTTGCCTTCAAAATTCGAGTTGAACCGAACCATTGTTTCGGTCACTCGTCTGGTCAGTGCTAATTCTGTATTAGCTACCAGTTTGTTTGGCACTCTTGGCTTTCTTATGAGGTTTTCCACCTCCAGCTCAGTCACTCCTATGCCGGGCTGATGAGTGCTAATAAGCACGAAACTGCAGTCCTCGGCTGGAATTGACTGAGCTGGCGGTGTATTTCGTATACTTACTCATTATCCAATCAACCAGCAGATCGCCAAAATTTTTGCAGAAAGATTTCCGTAGCTGATGCATTTGGCAGTTTTTTCAACGTCGCTGTTTTTGAACCCGAAGACTACCTCATAATGTTTCTCAGCTTTCACCATGTAAACAAAATATCGCCAATCAAAGAATTTTCAAAAGATTTTTTTTACTGTGTTAAATAATCCAGCAACTAAATTAGGCAAATCCATCAACAGCACAAAAACTTCCATTAATTTTCCTTTTTGCGGAATGTCAAACAATCACCAAATTTTACTACTTATTTTGGAACCATTTCGGATGAAACTGTTTAGCGCCATTTTATGGTGACCAAAAGTATCTCAGCATCTGGCGACGATATCTCTGTAACGAAAATTAATATCATATCGTTTTACAAAGTAAGGAAAGAATGGGGGAGCATCATCGAAGGTACCCCAAAATGACTTTCGCAAATTCGGTAAAATCGCACCAAAAGCCCACAATGATTGAAATTTCCCAAAATAACTAAAGCAAGTATAAGGGGATTACGAGCGCAGCTACTTTTTTTTAATCACTTCGTACTTCATTAGCCATACAGAGAAGGTTTTAGACTCCATGTAAAAAAAAAAGTATCAACAGATTAATCTTTTTAAACATGAGAAGATTAATTTCATGTTTTGGAAATTTGTATATGCTTAAATATAGTGCTTTCGTTTCTAAATCAATACTATTTCGTTCATTTTACTTATTGCTATTTTAGTTTTATGGGTAAGGAAGAAACTCGATTTTTAATCACGTCAAAAAGATGTGTTTTAAATTCTTTCACTTAAAACAGAAAACAAAAGCAAGTAACGATTTTTTCTCATAATTATTACTGGCCCAGGCAACACCGGGTATTTTTGCTAGTAAGAAATAAATCAATATTAAACCCACACAAGCGAGCTCCATTTCCAGGCTACCATTCACTTCGTCGTTTTTTTTTTTACTCCTGCATCTGCTGGAAATCTGATTAGCTGAAATCCTTTGTTGGAGCTGTTTGCACAATTAACAGCCAAACAACCACCCATTTGACCTAATTCTACATATGCTAAAGAAATGTAAACATCAGCAGCAATGCTATCGCTGCGAAACACTGGATCAAGTTTGCTCCAAAATGGCGGATGCGTCAGCTCCTGCACTCTAGGGACCTTACGTAGGACAAGCTTTGAAGTTCTCTCGTCACAGAATCTCGCCGCCTGCGATCTGAGACACTCAGTGACGCGTACCACAAGCTCTTTGTCATCGCCGTCAAAACGCTGTGTTGCAAGCCAGTTCTTTATTTTTGGAAACAAGTGAAAACCACTAGGGGCAAGATCTGGACTAATAAAGAAAAATCTCCCATCATCAACCTCCCTTCAACGTGAACGTTAGTTCGACCATTTTTAAGCTGAATGCACCATTTTTGGACTGATCTTTCATTCATTACGTTATTTTCGTACACTCAACACACTTGCCGATAGGTTTTTTTGCCACCAAAAATGAAAAACAGACCACACCTCTCACAACTCGAGCGGATTTCAATTGCAGCGCATATTTGAGGCAGTGAGAAGCAAAGGGATGCAAGTGGACTACTTTAGGCTTTGAGTAAAACACGTTTAATGATCAGATCCTAGGTAGGCTTTCATTGAATTTTTTTTTTCTAAATCATGCTTTATGCCAGAACCTACCAGGGCTACTAGTACTGTATCTTGCCCCAAGACAGAAGAGAGGTTCACCTACCATTTGTACTGGTTATCTCCAAATTTTACTTTTGTCACTTGCATCCCTTTGCTTCTCACTGCCTCATTTTAAATTTGAATATCGAAAAAATTTTCAGCGCGGAGATGTTCCCGTTGTGATGGCTAGATGCTAATTGAGGTGCAGGCCACGCAGGCACCAAAATAGGCTTGATCGGACTCGCTTGATGGTGCGAGACGAAAACATACTTTACTTTCTGAACAGCTTACGTATTACTGTAAAAAGGAGTGTTTACAGTATACAGAAAAATTTTACAGTAAATTGTACCGGAAAAAGTGAGCGATTACGGAGCCAACTGCTACACCACGGGCCTTATGCTGCGAAGGATATGATTTCCGATTCCCGCTCTCGCGTCGCGGCCCATTCTACACAAGGGACAGCGAACCGATCTGCGAATAATAGGAACTCGGGGTGAACTCCACTGCTGGTATCTCGTTTTTTTTCTTTAGCGCAACTAGACACAGCGTTCTTGTTTTTCCTACTGTAAAATGCTACACTGAAACAAGATTTTACAGTAAAAAGTGTTTTCAAAAAGGATTCCAGTACTTTTACCGTAAAATTTCAGCAAAATTTTAACTGTGTACATTGATGATTGTATTACTTTACTAACTACCAGGGGCGTCATTTAGAGGGATCGCGGTAGTGTCGAGGAGGACGGGGGGGGGGACAAAATTTCCCCCTGACTATGAAAAATTATTCTTTGCATATGAGTGGGCGTGGTTATTGTTGTTTTTCAACATTATTTGCATTGCGTACACACCCTTTGTCCCCCACCACCCCTGGACAGATTCGAAATGACGGAACTACCAGCTACCGAATTACGAAATTAATGATTTCCTAGTGCGGTGACATTGTACATCTGGTCAGTGCTCGGTGATTTACATCCGAGTTTGCCCCATGTTTAGCCAACAAATTATTTGGTATAACTCATCATTTTCTGTTTTCATTATTGGATTTTCAAGCTTTATTTTTTACAAGTCACATTCGGCATACTATATTTAATTACGTTTTTACACCAGGTAGCATAATCACTGCTTACTTGGCAACGGCATTTTTCATTTTCACATTTTAATAAATTCGGCAAATGTACAGTAAAAATAATTATAGCAAAAAATAGTGTCTGAAACATGCTTGTTAAGTAAATGACCATTTTAACAAAGCTCAACTTCCATCGAATTATGAATGAATTCGTAAAATAAATAGAGCAATAAAAACCATTAAAAGTTTCATTAAAGTAAAATAATCAACAAGGTCAAAAACTCCTTCACAATGTAAAAAAAAAAAAATAAATCCGCTAACTATATTAAACGTTGAAAACTCCAGTGATAGGGAAAAAAAGCGTTCAAAGCAAAAATGTAAAGAAAAAACAGTTGTGGCTACCTTTTTTCGGAGTTTCAGAAACCCCCTTTCAATGTCAGAAATCGCGAGTTCATAGACGTAAAGTCATTCGACAAGAACAATTAAAGTTCACCACTTTCGGCACTGAAAATTGTGTTCTTTGAAACGAGGAAACGCGTGTCTACAGTTCAATGCAGATTTGTGCTTTGAAAAATATGTTCGAGGACACATACTTTTGCCTGGAGTCACGAGTGTATACAGTGCAACCTCGCTTACCCGAACGAACTGGGACCAAAGGCAGTCCGGATAAGCGAAAATAAGGGTGATATGGATCAGGGACGGATACAGACTACCATTTTAGGGGGGGGGGTGTCATGCTGAAGAATGACCACCCTTTCATAAACGAACCTACGTTTTGAGGTACGAAAAATTTCGGACACTGCTTGGGTTTTATAAAAAGCACCAAATCTGCCATAAATAAGGAACCTAAGGGCATAAACTCACAAATCAACTTCATAAGCAATGAAAAGAAGTAGTAATTCAAATCTTTACTTTGAAAAATAATTAATAAACTGGAAAGACTACTAAAATTGTTTACATTTTATTTAGAAAGTGTTTGAACAGAATGTCCCCGGAGACAACTGTCGACGGTTTGGGGGGAGGGGATCATGACTCCCATGACTTTCCCTTTGTATCCGCCACTGATATGGATAATAAGCAAAACACATTCTTCAACAAGCAAAATTATATTTTATTACAGCAAAAAAGAATGCTTTGTAACAAGACCACATATTATTGTTTCTAGGTAATACTTTATCATTTATAGCTCAGCTGCAGTGGTGTAGGACTGACGACCCCAGCACGAGATGCTGTTTGTTAGGTTACTCCTATACATTACTGTACGGAAAGAGTTGTACGTTTAATCAAAATAAAACCCGAATATTTGGTGTATTTAGAGTTCCGTTCTCGCTATCATAGTTTAAAATTATTATTTAAGAAAATATAACTTTTATTTTTATCTCTACAAACTAGAAAATCGCCCGTCAAGGTATGACGGGTGAAAATTGCTTCTACATTTGAACGAAGCCATTGCCTGTTTGGTGATAGTTTGATACTTGAAATTGTAACCCTAACTGCAATGGATTAACCCAAAACTCCAGTAGATAGTGTTCTTTGTTGACTGCTTTTTCGTTTCTTCATTCTCCTGAAATAACAGTTTTACCAGTAAAACTGTTAAGTCACCGGATCGAGTTCAGCCTTGTCAGAATAAAGCTTTTCCCTGCATGTTAAACATTACAAAAATATATTATCAAATTATCATGTCATGGCGCGAGTTTCATTGTTGAAACACGCGGGTTATTCGGTCATCGGCTATTATTTATACGATGACTTAATTCGGGTAAACTGGAGATCCAAATAAACGGGGACCGGATAAACGAGGTTCTGCTGTAATTTGCCAGACGGTAGACGTAACTTATGGTGTTCAAAGCAATGCAACAAGTGTTTTGTAGTTTACCCATCATTTTGATATTCCTCAAAGTGTTTCTCAAACGTGTTCTTGCATGTCCGCTTTCAGTCAGATGCGGGGCGCCGTCTCCACCCCTGTTCCGTCTCAGGCCTAAAGAGTATTCCTAAAGGTAAACAAACACAATTTTAATAACTCAACATAATTCAAAGGTCTTGAACATTTTAGGAGATTATAGATTTAAAAAAAAAAAAAAAAAACACTTGAGTTTTGACATCTTGAATTTAACTATGCTTTTCGCAATCGCGGATAGCGATAGGACCCTACTCGTTGGGTTTCTTGTTTCTACAAATGGACTGAAATGGAAATGGAGAAGAAATTCACAGTCGTACTATTATGACTTATATTATAGATTTGGTCATATGAGGCATATCCATAAAAAAAAGAAATGGTCATTAGGATGCAGTAATAAGTATCTGGTTATTATGGCAAATTTGCTAACGTATACTCATCATAAAGATTAAATTTAGTGCATACCTTTAGGGTATTTTAAAATCTTATCAATTTCAAATGATAGGGATTAGTAATCTCAGAATTTTACATAAAGTTTTACTTTTTAAGTTCATCTATGTTGATGTTTTTCCTGAAAAAAAACGTAATTTTACACCTTCCTCCTTTAAAAAGTAAAATCTGCTTGAGTTAAACCTTGAATGAGCGCAAACGATTTGTAACCATGGCGATGAATACTTGTTCTCTTAATAGATATTAAAATATTAAAACAACAAGCTAGACATTTACTCGTCGTCATGGCAATCTGAAAAATCAGAGCAACACTAACCTCGGTCAAGTGAGCTTAATAAAAAAACTCGTGATTGCTCAAAAAAAAAAAAAAAAAAAAAATGTACCAGACTTATACATATTGGAGTAAACAATACTATGTTCGGGATTGAAAAATATTTCCCATTGAAATAGCTTTCCTCTCAACATTGAGATATAGTTTTTTTTTTCACATGAATACGTGAAGCTTTTGCTCAAGTCAGACGCCAAAATATTCTACGAGATTTTGTAGCATTTTAGGGAAGTGGAATAAAAAAGCTAACATTTTACACTATTCTATTATCTATATGCAAACAGGTGGAACTATTTTTTTGTGCATCTTAGGATTCTATGCAGTGTGGTATTAAATAGGCCAAGAGCTGACTACACAAAAATTTGCTCTTAAAGTACAAGGAAAATTTTTGTTTGCCTATGAAGAAGATCCTTATATAACCGATCATTTT
Source organism: Uloborus diversus (assembly GCF_026930045.1). NCBI lineage: Eukaryota > Metazoa > Arthropoda > Arachnida > Araneae > Uloboridae > Uloborus > Uloborus diversus. The sequence continues at coordinate 159,967,733 of NC_072735.1, forward strand.
GCTGCCAGGGCGCGTAAGAGGAATATAGCGGGGGCGTGCAGTCAAAGACGACAAATTTCAAGCAGAAATTCTGAGGGTATCTTCACGATTAAGAAGTAATCCTGCAGAAGCTTTGCGCAATTTCTTCAAAGCAGAAGTAAATCTAAAGTCACCTCAAATGACGCTTGAAATTCTCAAATATCATTTTCCTACCCGTGAAAAAGTACGTAGTTATTATCTCTACATAGGATAAAATGAAGTCCCCAAAAAGCGTCTGTGTGTTTGAACGCGCAAAACTCAAGAGCTACCCGGTCGATTTCGCTGGAATTTTCAGTTTATTTCTTCAAGTCTGGAAAAGGTTTGCAGGCCAGTTCGAAAATAATTCGATATTTTTTTTTTTAAATTCCAATTAAGCACAATTTTCACATAAATTCTCGAATACGGATGTGAAAAATTACTTTTACATGTTAACATTATATATATCGTTGGAAAGAGTAAAATTTTCCGCGTTCTACGCAATTTGTTTCAATGCTCCAACTTAATTACTGCAGGAGTTATTCGCGTTTTTAGTTCGAGTTTTATTAGGCTTAGCTGAAATTTACAGACACTACTTTCTTCATTATATACATCAATAAAAAGTGAAGGAATTGTTCCACACTTTTCCTTTTGATGCTTTGGAAAAAACGACATTTTTTACTCTAGATATATCTCGACCTATGGTCGAAAAACTAAGCTTCTATCTCTAAAGAAAAAAGTTACAAGCCTTTTTAAATCAAGTTCGGAAAATCTCATCTCCATTAAATTTGTTAATCATTTTATTTTACGTTTCCACGGTAACGCTTTTTGAATCTATTGTTTCTTTCCATCTATCTCATTTTATTTCTTAAACTTATTTTATTTTGTATTTCCCGTGGTAACACTTTTTAAATCCATCGTTACTTTCTCAATTTTAATATCTGTCGTCATTATTCGGAAGGGAAATTTTGCATGATGTTTTTTTCTTTTACTTAAGCCTGATCATTGAACATACGTCACTTGATACAACTTTTTTTTTCAAGGTAGACCGGCGAAAGCCGGGAAATGCATCTAGTAGCTAATAATTCAAAGATACAGCGCTGCCCTAGCTTGAACTATGAAAAATTTTGTATCACCACGACATTTTTTTCTGCCAAAATGTTTAATTTTGAGCCGAATAAGCGACATTTACTAGAACTTCATCTACTTCTAAATTCAAGGAATATACAGAAATTGTGCGAATCCTTTGCAAAGTATTCTTTGATATAAAGATATCTGCAGAATTTCTGCAGAAAATTTGTTGTTATTGGCTGCCCTCCCCTGCTTTATACCCCTTACTCCTACCTGGAAGACAAATCACTCAGTGCTATGTAAGAGCTTTCTTCTCAGGCAAAACTCTTTCTTTTGTACCTCATGTTTAATATTTCTGTTCAGCCAACTCTCGGTCTAAAACGTGCTACGTTTGTTTTTCCCTACAAGATATGCTACTTAACTGGAAAGGAGACTTACTCTAGTCTCCTCGGGTTCCGGTACGATACCTTCTTCAGCGGAGGGGGCGAACTTGTGGCGCTGAACATTTCCCCTTCGATCCCGGGAGGGATTGCCGAACCCCTTACCCCACGGGTCGAAATCCTGGGAAAAAGCAAACCACAGATGAGAATTCTGGATGCATCACAACAACAAGAATGAATTCGACTTTATTAACTTTATTAGGGGAAGTAAAACGACGAGCTAGGAAATGGAAAAGGTCCAGCTATCGATACTTCGTCGTCGCTTTCAGCAATCCAGTATTAACAAGTCCTTTCTTTAAAAGTAATTCTCAGAAAAACTGACAAATTTTTGAAAATACATTTGCCTCCAGTATCTTTAAGAGTATAGCTGTGTTATTTCTATGATTTTCGCTCTGAGTCACACAGGAGTAATGTAAAAAATAAAAATTAGAGATTGCTATGCTCATTGGTTCACACAGTTGTCTTTCGTTTTGTATCATTCTTCTTGAATGCTAGAAGCTGATACTATTCAATAAAAGCTTTTATAAAACCTAATACTTAAACACCCCTGTAAATTCCAAGTATGAAAAAAAAAATCATCATCATCTTTAAAATGGTGGAAAAGGTTATAAGAGTTGTCTGACAGAAACTAATCGAATTATAAGGAGACGTGTATACTGTATAAGACTCGACAACGAGCGGGAAAATATGTCTTTTCAGTTCTGACACGTCGTTTGAGCTCGACAATCAGCGGAGAAAATATGTCTTCCTTGTTCTGACACGTCGTTTGAACTCGACAATCAGCGGGGGAAATGTGTCTTTTGACTTCGGATACGTCGTTTGAGCTCGACAATCAGCGGGGAAAATATATGACTTCTGACACGTCGCGTCGTTTGAGCTCGACTATCAGCGGGGAAAATATGTCTTTTGACTTCTGACACGTCGTTTGAGCTCAATGGATCAGGATGCACTGTTTTGATTTTATGATTCGAATTCCTGTCATGAAAGTAAGGTAAGTAGTTCCAGGTTTCTATTCGGGCGCTTTCAAAAATAAATAACATGACGAACTCATTAGTTATGGAGATCTCAACAGAAATACTTACATCCATTTTCCTTTCCAGTTTCCTTGGACGAGTAGGCATGAACATTGGGTCTGAAACAATACAAATATTCAATGTAAATATTTAATAACTGAGAAAATATTGCGAATTTGTTTTATAATTTTCAGTATCTTTTTTGACGAAGTATTTTGGGAGCGGCTTCCGCTTGGTGGCAAACGCCATCGGCAGCGGATTGGCCTTCTGCGACGACATTGGCTATATCTCGCAAAATTTGGTGACGGATTTAGCGACTATTTGATGATATGTTGCTAAAAAAGTGAAGACAGGAATTGTTTAAGGTCTGGTCCTGCGAGCTCGTTAACCTCTGAACTGTAATTTTAGGGGCCACAAACGAAAGTAAATTTCATTCTTACTTTCATTTTTTGACGTTACTACTTTGAAAATTTGTTTTCTTGTTAGTGGGGCACCGAATTTCGTCAGGATCTACGCATCACTTTCACTTAATCGGGCTTTGCGTGCGGAATGGCTTTCTTTGATTGTCCCAGGGACAGTGTCCCTCACAAATACGAGAGAGAAATATGGCGTCATATTTGGATATAAGAGAAAAAAAACTTTAATAGAGAAACATGAACATGGGTATTTGCATAAGTTTACACAGGAAGATTTTCAAAGTGTCCATTGCTTACTTAGAATCATGTATGCATACTTTGGAATGACGGATTGAACTCGCTGTTATCTTACACCGGATATGACGTCATACTTCCCTCTCAGAATTTTCTGGAAAGCTATGACATTATAGAGACTATACAACTATAGAGACACAGTTCTTTGGGACCTCTTTAATATACTCCAAGCGAGAAATGCAGTGGCGCAGAGCTCATGCAATGCTGTTGTAGGAGCAGGGCCTAGTTACTGAAAAGGCCTTGGCCTACGGCCTCCACTTTTTAGAGCCCCCAAATGACTAAAATTGACAATGGCTAATATGATAAATCAGTTTAGACTGACTAAAAGGGTTAAGTTTGACTGCAAGGGAGGCCCAAAAGAAGAGTTTGGCCTAAGCCCCCCCCCCCCCTCTCATATCTTAATCGGGCCCTATGTAGGACACCTTGTGTAGTACACAGATAGCAGCATATTTTGGTAATTAAATCCTGAAAGTCAAATTTATGCTTCAATTTCTATCTCTGGTGTGATATACATCCTCGTTATGAAGTGCTATTGCCTTTATCCATCATCACGGAAAGCTAAATTTGGTTGCCAAACGATATGGCAAAGTGTGTAGTTTTTGTCAACGATTTCTGGCAGCACTAAGACTATTCTGACGAGAATAGTACTTTTGATTTTTCTTTAAATCAATTCTAATAATTACCACCAATAATATTTCTTTTGCAACTGATTCTTTAAATGTGCATATTGCATAATCGAGTACCAATTGTTGGTACATAAGTAATTTATAAAGGTCTTTAAAATATTTTGTTTAGGATCAAGAAGGAGAATATTCGGTGTTCCCCCATCATTAAAATTAAAAATGTGAATTACAATCGTGTTGATATGCAACATGCAACAAAATATAAAATATTAGTAAAGTAAAATCTTTCATGCGAATAGCAAAAGTAATGTGAATTTAAAAGAAATCTCCTAGAAAATTTGATTTTCATTCACGTCCCAATGTTTTTTTATGATTACTATCTTGGATGGTCGCATGCCTAAATGTCCAGAAAGCGGTTAAAGTTGCAACAGTTAGTGATACGGGGGAACAAAAAGTGACATCACACATTTTGTTTGAAATAAAAACATTTTTAGAGTAATACGCTTATGTAATACAGTGTGACATGTGTCAACAAGAGGGGAGGGGATAAGGTGAAATGTGATGGTGTAAAAAAATGGTAGGAAGAGGGTTAAATATGTTAAAAAAAAAGGATGATATCATTTAAGGAGGGACACTTATTCGGAAATTATCTGTAGTTTTTAGAAAGAGAAACTCCTTCCCATAAATCAAATAATAAGATGGAGCAGCGACATTTCGCCAGATGTTCCCTTCAGGTAATCTACTCTATACATTAGACGACATCCCACAGGAGTTGTCAACAAATGATGTCACGACATGAGGGAGGAGAGGGGTCGCAAAATTGGGACAATTTGTGACAAGGCGGTGGGAGGGAGGAGCAAGAAGTGTGACGTCACGCATTTTTTGTGGGGATATGTACATGAAAAATAATGCGACATGTGACAAGGGGAGGTAAAGTGTGTTAGATTTAAGACTTGAAATTTATTTTAAAACAATCAGTTTCATTTACATAATTTTACTTAATACTGTTTTTATCAACATTTCAGTTTGGCAACACACAGAAGACATTCATTGTTTATAACTGCAGTCACGCAATTAGAAACATAGAAGTTATTTGATTTTAATATAATTTTACTTTTGCGTTCATGTCTTCAATACGGTGTTGAAACTTCTGGGGCCTCTGACAGCTAAGTTTTTAAGTATCCTCTTTTGTCTGAAGTTTTTGATTTACCAAAGGTGGCCCAATCTACTTCGGTTAATCGAGTTTTATTGTAGTGTAAAATTAAAAAAATAATTAAAGGATTTTTTTAATGGCTGAAATACAGGGTGAGCTCAAATGATGGACCCGATTTTAAGTTAGTATGTTATATTTATCCCGAAACTTTGAATTCTGGGCTCTAACGTGAAATCGCCGCGACAAAACTCTGCTACTCTTCAAAGCAGAATCAAAGAGCGAAAATTGAAAATCATTTTAAAAGCTTTGCTTACATTAATTACACATTTTGTTTGTTAGAAAATAAAAGATGGCATCAGATTTCATTTTAAATTATTGATATGACTCTGGGTGCCAAAATCGAATCAGCTCTTGCATCTTCTAAGCTCTACCCGTGGACAAATTTTTGCTTGATTACGTTCATTGCTTTTTGAGGTATACTAGTCAAAAGTAACGAGAAAAAACGACCGATTGTTCAATCATCCTTTGAGATATTGGCCCCAAAATGGATGTACCCTTCAGGGTCTACCTTTAAACCAATTTTTATTTGTTTCTGCAGGTTACTTTCTGAGATATAGCAGTCACACATAACGAAGAAAACATTCTATCGCTCTTTAACTTTAAGTCTTTCTTTAAACTCATATATCACTTAATGTACTGCCCACCTCTGAGAAGTTGAGCTATGGTCTTGAACAAGGCCATTTGTTTCAAAAGAGAACAATAAGTAAGAAGAAGAACTGTTAGGCGCAGAGTTGGTCTATCATTGCAACCCTTTTATTGGCGAGAAAATCCTGTACCGCTTGCTACTTCTTACCTGAATATCGCAGTATAACCTGATTAGGCTCTTGCACCAAAAAACCCAAACCAACCAACTTACCTAAATAGTAATATTGTTCGCCAAATGGGTAATACACTGCCAACTAAACCCGCAAGTTCTTAAGCCGAATTTCCTCACCCCTATTTCAACAAAAGGAATCGTTTAATAGGTCGGGCAGCGGAGCTCAACTTGCCAGAGGTGGACAGTATTTTGGTAGCAGTTTTAGAAATTGCATGATTTTTTGAAATCAGTTCCATCATTTGTCTCACCCTGTATACTCTGATGTTATATAGGGTACTCTGAAAATTGAAATAATGTTCTATTTTTGTACTTAAAGGCTTTTCATTCGCATTTCATTAAATTCAATGTTTTAGCGCTCCCTAGACTCATGGTGCGCCACTGACGTTGTGGCAGAGGTGCTGGTGCACGACAGTGCATTTAAAAGAGTGCTACAAGTGCTGACAAAAGCAGAAGGAGACTGCCACAAGTGAGAAGAGATTACGGTACCTGTATGAGATAGATATGACCCACCATTGTTATTGTCTTCTCTCCCGAAAGGATATAGCTCCCTCTGGAAAACACAAAATGGGGAAATAATCTCTGTTTTCCGTATCAAAGAAGCAACCAATCATCACAGATTTTCATATACTTTTTTTTCCGTCATAAAGAAGCAACCAATCATTATTGAATCTTTAATTCTTTTTCTTTTCTCGTAATAGAAAAGCAACTGCACTATTGTTTTTCAAAATTTGTTTTACGTAATCGAGAAGCAACCAATCACTGAAGATTTCTTTCTTCTTTTTTTATGTAATCGAGCAGCATTCAATCACTGTTGGTTTTCAAATTCGTTTTTTTTTCATTATAGCAGAAAAGCAACCAATCACTTCTGATTTTTAAATTGTTTTTCCTGGACTCGCATCCGAAATTTAACTAGAAGTTTTTTTTACAAAGCAATGTGTCGTTTCCAAAAATTTAAAAGTACTTTTTTCTGAAAGATCATGCTTAAAAACATAAGAACTGACCATTTTTTAAATAATTTGACTAAGTTTAATATTTAAAATAATTACTTTAATCGGTGTGCTTTTATTGTTTAACGCTTCTGTCGATGACATCACAAATGATGAAATGCCATTCACTATTGTCATTCTGAAGAGCAAAATATTTAATTCGCATCTTTACTCACGTGTACTGGCAACGATATGGTTGATATCAAGCGTAGAGCGCAATATTTAATTCGCTGCTTGATGATCATAACGTGGAAACGAAGTGAAAAATGCGCCAAAGGACATCATTCATGACGTCATCAAGACCACGCCTTGTTTGAAAAATTGGACATTTAATAAAATTAATTAAAAAATAACTGTTGGGAAAATGAAAGTATTTTCTGGGTCCATGTTATTTTAATTATATTTTTTTGCTTATTCTATCAATTTCTATGACTAAAAGTAGTACTTTTGACTGAAGGAAACAACACCATTCGTCGCTAAAAAGACGAATGGGCTTTTCTCACTTTTAAGCATTTTGCTGTAAACCGATTTAAAGTTTTCCAGTTTACTGTATCGCTTGAGAACCGCCTCCAGTGTGAGGGCTTGTAACTTTTTTTACTATTTATTGTAGAGAAACGCACATTAGTCATATTATAAAATCGAATTTGGACATTTCTGTGGTGGTCATAACTCATTCTTCGATTCTTTTGAGATACGCCCATTCGTCTTTTTATTGACGAATTTATTAACCAATGATTGAATGGGATATTTTGAGGTTAAATTTTTGGTATTGAAGAAATTGAATGTCAATTACAGATGAATGTAATTTGCTAGCAAGTCAAAATTTGTTCAAATTTGATCAAATCTTCGATATACTGTAGATTTGTTACTTGTGAATCAGAAATTGTCAATGCGTTTGCTGCAATGCAACGTTGAGTTTTGAATTCAGCCGATTCCTTATTCGTCCTGTGCTATATATTTTTTCTTCAGTTTTTATATTTATATATTTTGTTTTTATTTTCCCGCTGTCCCAAATCAATCCCTTATTAGATTTATTTATTTAGTTGTTTGAGCTCAGTTCCTTATAATCCTTCAGATCTCCCCTCCTCATTTCCTCTTGATCAATTCCTTTATTTATACTTTTTTGAGTTTTCCTTTCAATGAAGTCATTCACGATCTTTTGACATTTTTTTCCAACGCTCCTTTTTATCTCTTTATTATTTTTTTTCATGAAGACATTAAAAAATTTTTTTGAATTCACTGCGATTTATTAATCTCTGAATGCTGAAATTAAAATGCTATCGCGAAATGCATTCTTAGAGAATTTTGAATTCTTTTAAGAAAAATCGTCGGTAACAGGTTTTCTAATAATCATTTGATGATTTTCCTTAAAGCTGTTGTACTATCAAAGAACACGTCAAAGTTTTGTTAGCATATTTATTTATTATGAGGGAATTTCTTCAGACTTTTTTACACCACTTTAAAATATAGTGTATAGTTGTTAAAGGTTGTATTTAATTTGCTAAAAATGCCTCTGAAATATTAAAACAAGATGTTACGTAATTTTCTTACCATTTCTTCCAGCTTTTTGGATTCCCATTCTTTTTCTTGCTCTTGAAGTTGTTGTTTTTGCTGAATCAATTCATCTGCAAATGAGAAAAAAAAAGGCATATCACTTACAGCAATTTTTTAGAGGAAGTAAAAGTTACAGTTGTTCTTACATTCTAGATAAAAATATAGAATGTAAGAACAACTTACATTCTTTATCAGTTGGACTAAAAACATTAAGTTTGAACAAACTGTGGTCTCACACAGAAATATATAAGATAGCACGAATCGCACCATTTCGGGCAAACTTCAGGTTATTTAAATCATTATAACTGTAGATAATAATCAACTTTCAGCTCTGATTTACAATTAGTACGGCATTTTCATTCAAAAGATAAATAAATAAATAAATAGATAAATAAATAAACACTGCGCGGTGGGGAGGGGGGGACACCGCGGAGAAAAAAATCACTGCGCGGAAAAAAAAAAAAACAATGCAAATGTTTCTGATACCATTTTTGCTGATTCTTATGCAAATTCCCCCTGAATCTTAACATGACCACCGTTTTTCCTCTTCATCCACCTATTTTTGGGGACAACCCTCCCTCCAATTCCCAGTTTTTTCAGTTTTTGACAACTTCATAGCCAAAAGTTCAAAAGCATGACCATTTATTGCAAAGAGTGACATTTCAGGGGTATTCTCTCCAAAACATTTCAAAAATCATCAAAAACGATCTTTTTTTCACCACATTTTTTTTATTTATTTTACGCTGCAAAACCAGGGTATCAGCCCCACTCTCCTTTGAGCTTAATGTCAGATATAATTACGATTAAAAATGAAATTAAGCATGCTTACAATATATCATTAATGCGTATTTATATTTGTGAAGATGCACAAACCCCAATATTTTTTTTATTTTTATTTTTTTTTTGATATAGTGATGAGTTATTCTTGTTTAGACCTACATAGAGCTCGTTCTAAAAATCGTACGCCGTTGAAACATGATATATGTTATATGGGCCAAGGGAAAAAGAAATATGCAATGAGAAAATACCAGTTCAAATTTTTCACCGCTAGATTACGACTTCTTGGTTTATTTATCAATAGCAATTTTCATTCCCAAGATACAGCAATTGATAAAGAAAACTGTCACGCTAATAACTGAGCACGCTAAAATACGCTTTGATCAAATGATTGAAGTGAATGAAAAGCAGATTGAGAACAAATAATCCTCATCCTCATATAACTAATAGCCGATGATCGAGTAACCCGCTTGTTTCAACAATGAAACTCCACCACGGCATGACAATTTGATAATATGTTTTGGTAATGTTTAACATGCAGGAAAAGGCTTTATTGTGACAAGGCTGAACTCGATCCGGTAACTCAAGTGTTTTACTGGTAAGATTGCGCCATTTCAGGGGAATGAAGAAACGAGAGAATGGTCAACAATGAACGCAACCTACTGGAGTTTAGGGTTCATCCACTGGAGTTAGGGTTACAATTTCAAACATAAAAATATCTCCAAACAGGCAATGGCTTCGTTCAAATGAAGAAGCAAATTTCACCCGTCATACCTTGACGGGCGATTTTCTTATGAGATAAAATATTATCTGTTTGCATATTATTGTTCTTTCTCCATTTTCCCTTTCTCATCTGGAGGTAAAAATGAGAACTAGTGCTTCCTTACTTCAAATTTGTTTTCCCTATTCGCAACTCCAGCGCTCGAATACGCTACCTTGCGGTGATTTACAAAATTAAAGAAAAAAATAGAACAATGCGTTCCACTTGTTGGTAAACATAAGCAGTTTGTTATGAGTATTTATTAACGCATTCGATGTGTCTTAGATTGCTTTCAGTTACAGAAATTGTTTCGTCCCTTAATAGTATTCTCGAGTTTCTCAAAATAATATTAGTTTTCATTATTTCCTTCTAAAAAGCAAGTTGATTGTTAAATGATGAAAGCGTAAACACAAGAAAACTCTGGATTAACAAACTTGGATATCGTTATACCGGGTAAATTTTTTTATTGTTTTGTGTGAGTTTGTAAGAATATGGGTTTTTTTTAAATCTTAAATTAATGTAACTAAACATATTTTACAGCAGCATTTAGTTGGAATGGACACTATGCAAAATATTTTTTTGAATATATTATCGTAGAACGAAATGAAAAATGTTTAACCGAGAAAGAATTTACTTGAATGCTTACATTCTCAGCTGAAAGGTTTCGCCAAATTTGTTTAGGGTTATAGTTTTAGTATTGTGCGACCAAAGAACCCTTGGCGAGATTTCGCATGTCAGTTAAATCATTTTAATTTTTTATCAGGAGTGGAATAAAATTAGTAGAAAGATTACAGAATTCGATAAGTAAAAAGAAATAATGGTAGATCAATTAGAAAGAAAACTACCACCATATATCCGTGAGAATTTTGTTGATAATTTGCATAGGGTGACATAATTAAATCATAACTCAGAAATTAGAAGTATACGAAACAGAAAAATTTAAAATTAACCGATTCGGCAGTTTGAGAAAAATAACTTAGCTACAAATGCAAAACATTTAGCGCTAGCAAAGCAAGGCAAAGAAGCATAATCTTCTTTTGATAATAATTCGTAATATCATATAATCAAATTATCTAGCATTAATTGTTATTCTTGTCAGGTCACAATTATTATTTAGTTATACCAAGAATTGATAAATATCGAATTCAACATTGTGGAAATGGCTGCTTAGAATTACGAACTACGTAATTTGCATTAACTTTTGACGTTTAGTAATGCTTCTTGAATTCTCATTTCTTTCTACGTGGGCCAGAATATCCACAAGACTTTGAAAATTAATTTAAAAAGAATAAAGTGAAAAAATCGTGCATACGAACAAAATTTACTAGGCTTATGAGAATTTTCTACGCTACGGCGTGCGTTTGTTTTGCCTTTTTCATCCGCCATTAGACAGTTGCTGCAGTGCCCCCTATAGTTCGTTGGAGTTGCGAATACACCATATAACAAGTAACCCAAGTTTCAATGGCTTAACTCTATCGGAACCATCTCTGCGTTGGTAGAAACGAGGTTAGTTTAATTATAACCACACGTAGAAAAATACCGAATGATTTTCGTTAGGAGCCTAATGTTAAGGCATCGAACACTAGATCAAAAACTCCCGGGTTCGATGACCGGGGTAACGGGAAAGAGAAATGATGGTGTTATTTCTTGACGGTTAGAAGCCATTTTTCGTCCAATTTAAAAGTCCAATCGTTCCAAGAAATGGCACCCCCTCCTTCCACGGCTACTGCTATCCATGGATACAACAATAACAACGACGATGACTGGCTGAAAAATATCTTAATAGCTAAACCAGTGATCATCCAATTTAAAATTCCAGCCTTTCCAGGAAATTACACCTTGTATTTCCAGGTAATCGGGGTTGTGATGTTTACAGATTCATGGACAGGACAACAACTAACCATGATCACGAAAACAACGACGGTAACTGGCTTGACCATTTCTTGATAGTTAAGCCAGTTACTGTCCGATTTAAGAGTCCAACCACTCAAGAAAAGGAAGTCCCGTCTTTCCATAGAAGTGCTACCCATGGACACAATAACAATTCAGAGTAATGAAAGGTACTTACTTAGATTGCCACGGTAATTCTCCTTGTCTTCGTTTTTATACCGTAGTTGATTCTCAATACTGAGTCTCACGTGTTGTGTGTCCTGGAAACGGATGTCCGGATGTCCTGGTATCTGAGTACGGATGCGGCCGGATTCAGTTCTCATGGGAGCTCCAGCCCCCGGTTTGCCGAACTTCCGGATAAATCCTTCCATGGTCTCTTCTTCTGGCAACGTCTCATCTGGAAGTCTGCCTTCTGGATATTTCTTGCGCTTGGAATCGCCCTTCAATCGGAAGAAAAATGGCTATGTAGTCGAGCAAAACTTTTAATAGTTGTTATCAGTTTGAATACTGAAGTAGTGTTTATGCTGATTTCACACCAACGGCAGCAGGAATAAAATTTTTGTTGCAGACAACGGCTCATGTCAATGAATCTACCTAATTTAAATCTCACATTCAGGGCCAGATTAAGGCATAGGGCACAGGCCCAGGACACCAAATATGCAGCTGAAGGTTTAAAAAAAATGAGTTATTTCATACCGCTCTACAGCAAAATGTATATGTTAAATGTCAAAAGCTTAAAATGTAAATTTTTTCGCGAATTTGAAAATCAAAATATTTTATTACTTTACTACATAGTACAAGCGGGGCAAGGGACACCAAATAAAGTTTGTGCCCAGTGCCTTCAAAAGACATAGTCAATCTCCTGTCATACTTTAGTAATGATCACCTCTTACTTAGATAGCTATAATGTTATTATGCAATGACGTAATATAGAACAGAAAATATTCGTTGTTGCTATGGTATCCGTAGCAACTGCCTGCTGTCCAACCACGGATTGCATGGAATTTTCAAACGTCCATGTAAGACGAATCTATGTGAATAAGGGATAAAGTGAAAATTTAATGCGCGTATTCCGCTCATTTGAATGAGACTCTGCTTCTGCAAAAGCTGACGTCGGTAAAAAATAATAGATTCGTCCATTTCCGGCTGTAAAACGGATGTTTGTCTTTCCATACAATCCGTGGTCAGACAGTAGTTTCAATAAATATATCGTGATGCCGTCGCATTTGATGTAAAATCAGCATTGGTCTTGGAAAAACTCAAATAAAAGCTGTACTTAAATTTCGAATTAGAGTTATTGATCATACAATAACTGAGAAGCACGTATTTGAACAAAATGATTGAGAATCTTATTTAAAACCATCATTTTCTTCACGCGTTTAGCCTACAAGCTTAAGTTCAATCTGTCTGAACTTTATATGAAATTTTAACTAAAACATTTTTGGAATTGCCTTTTCTTGAAGAAGAGTAGAGTTTATAGTAAAAAGTTTAAGTAGTAACTGTTTAGTATGTCGTAGTGGTAGGCATTGGTTACAAACATTAGATTTTAGGCATTCCAAATCCAACTCTGAGACAGTGAAAACATGGCCAACAACAGGGCATAATTACTACTCAGGCCTACTAGGCCTGGGCCTGGGGCCCCCTCTTCCTAAGGGGCCCCAAATCACATAAATAATTATGCATAGCATTACAACTATACGAAAAATACACACATTTTAAAACAATAATTAAAAAATAATGAGATGTTAACTGGCAAAACACTTTCTAAAATGAGAAATTTTATTTATTCTGCCAGTAGTGAATTTATCATGTCACAATTAAGAGAGGCCCCGAAGGAGATTCATAAATGTACATGAGAAATAATTTACTTAGTTCTGTGATAGACAATGTGGTCCCCCGAAAAGCATTCCGACGGCCCCCAAACCTGTAAATCAACCACTGCATTCCGCTATAGAGCCTTCAGGGGGCCTCACAATATTTGTGGGCCTAGGGTCTCAGTTTTAGTTGATCCGGCCCTGTCCAACAACTATTTATTATGCTCTTTTTATATGCTCTATTTATTATGCTCTTATTACTTAAACGATGTTTTGGCACAAAAAAATGAACTATGGTCATTTTTTTTTCGTGTAATACGGCAAGTTAAAGAGGAAAGACTTCCTTCGTCCCGAAGTAGTCGCAAGATTCAAGTGGAAAATTTTATCCCAAAGTAGTTTGAAAATCAGTAATAAATTACATTAAACACACCACCAGCTCAGTCAATTCCAGCCGAGGACTGAGCGTACGTATTAGCACTCATCAGCCCGGCATAGGAGTGACTGAGCTGGAGGTGGAAAACCTCTTAAGGAAGCCAAGAGTGTCAAACAAACTGGTAGCTAATACAGAATAATTCGGTACAGAGACAGCGCTTCAATAAGAAGAAGGATTTTCAATATATATAGAGATACATACAGAAGCAACTTAAATGCAGAACTTGTATTCATTTTAGTTTGTAGCCACGTATGTATTTTATTACCTCTGTATTTTGCTATCAGGTTTTCGTTCTTGCGATGAGCAACATCAAACTGAATAAAGTCTTCAAAATTTTATTCTGTGTGTGTGTGTGTGTGGTTTCTTTTTTTTTAATTTTTAAACCCATTACTTACTACACAAAGGGTTCGCAAACTTCTTTAGGATTTTGGATGGGGTTTGCGCGGGAAAAAAGGTTGGAAACTACTGTTATGGAAGTCAAAAGGATCATCAGAGAAGCAATGAAAAGTATTTTTAGAAATAATTTTTGTGACAGAAAGCGTGAGAAGGGTTTTAGCAGGTGCGTGGGACAGGAAGTGGAATGTCCAAACATTTTGTTAGTCGCCCAAACAAGTTACACAGAACATTACTAGTAGATACATTAGAAGATTGTAAATGAACAGCAACTTTTAAAGGAAAATCTTTACTAATAATAAAACTGAAAGTCTCTGTTCGGATCTCTCTCCGTCTGTCAGGATCTCTGTGACGCGCATAGCGCCTAGACCTTTCGGCCGAGTTTCATGAAAGTTGGCACGGAATTAGTTTGTAGCATGGGGGTGTGCACCACGAAGAGGTTTTTCGAAAATTCGATTTTGTTCTTTTTCTGTTCCAATTTTAAGAACATTTTCCCGAGCAAAATTATCATAAGACGGACGAGTAATTTCTACTACGGGCAAAGCCGTGTGCGTACCGCTAGTTAAGAATAAAGAGGAAAGTAAAAAGGTTCGAAATAAATATATTGTACTGCACTGAGAAAAAGGAGATTTTTGAGATTGATTGAGAGTTAAAAATTTGAAGATTAATGTATTTTTTTAAAAATTCGATTTGATCACAAGTGCATCAATACAATGTTGCAAACTGCTCACCGTTCGAAAGAACGGTCGTTCATTTTTCAAGTGAACGAACGGATTCGTTCATTTTAAGGATTCGTTCTTTTTTGATCCGTTTGTACATAAACGACACATCCCTATTAAGTAGGAAGTTTTTGAAATACAACTAAAATTTATACACTTTACCTTTTCACAAACATAATGAAACTCCTAAAACGTTATAAAGTTATACTTACCCCTTTTGCACCAGCTCCAGGTTTACCCCATGGATCGTAAGACAATAGCATTTCCATGTCCTTTTAGAAAAAGAAAACTTAATCACCAAAAAGTTTAAACGAGTCTGTCATAAACTATAGTTGCTCGTCTAGAATTTTACGGTTCAAGACATTATCCATTTTTACTTCCTTTTACAAACGAGCTGATGTGTGCATCACATGACTTCCTTTTACTCCAATTTAATACTATCATTTTCTCATTATTGGCAGTTTTAATATGATTCAATAGTTTACTCTCTAAATATCACCAACAGTGGCCAAATTAAAATCAGATTTTAAAAAAATCGCCAAATTTGGCGCCAAGTTGGCGACCAAATGATTGGCGATATAGCGCCAAGTGTCTGCCAAATTATAACAATGCTTGTTTACATCGAAATTAACAATGATTTCCCCCCATAAAGGGGCAAAAGACCCCCTTATAAACACCCGAATGCAACCAAAAGAGGAGTTGCACAACTAAACCCCACTAGGAGTCTAAGTACCAAATTTCAACTTTCTAGGACATTCCGTTCTTGAGTTATGCGACATACATACATACGCACATGCATACGTACATACAGACGTCACGAGAAAACTCGTTGTAATTAACTCGGGGATCTTAAAAATGGATATTTCGGGTGTCTGTACGTTCCTAGGTACATATCCACGTGTGGTCAGGTTGAAAAAAAATTCAACATTCATTTGGGGGTTTGCAAAATGGAAATTAAGGCCAATTTTTGGGTGAAATTTTTTTCGCGAATACAATGCAAAGCCGTGCGGGTGCCACTAGTAAAAAATAAATTTATAAATGACTTCAGTTTACGAAAGAATTCTCACCAAGTACGGAATAGAGATGTTAGATCGAATCTTAAAATACAAAAATGAGAATTACAGTTAAAGATATATCTTATGACGAAATAACTACACACCCTCCTTTTCTCTTCTTCTTTCTGCCTTCTCTTGATTTCCTTCATTTCTAAAACTTTTCTTTTCTCTTCTTCAACCATTTGTTTCTCCCTCTGTCTGCGTCGGACATCGGCGGAACTAATAAAAATAAGAAATTATTATAAGGATTTGACGAAGACAGGTTGCGAATCATTAACACGTACAGTCAAGCGTAGTCGATTTGAAATTCTAAAGCAAGAATTTGCAATTGCACAATTACAGTAGGGGAACATTGGGCAAGTGAAACAGCGGGACAAAGTGAAAAGGTGAAATATTTACTCTGATTTTAGATCCACCTATCTGGTATTATGTAGTTCCATATGTAGTCTAGTCCAGTCAGGAAAGAAAATACCGCCGAAGATTAAAGTATTTGGTAATACAGGCAATTTTAAAAAAATTGATGCTCATATTGTAATATTTTGTTGTAAGTTAAAAATTATTTTTGTTACTATAAAATGATAAAGTTCTTGTTATTATCATTTGAAATATTGATTGAGATCACCTAATATTCAATGCAGTAAAAATTTAGTTCATATTGAGCTTATTTGTATTTTAAATAAATCGTGCAATTAGTCAAGTACTTACGGGGCAAAGTTGGATGGGGCAAACAGAAAAAGTTTGTTTCATTTACTCCACTCAATCATTTAATCTAAATCATTTATTAGTTAATTCATTTACAATCCTTCATTTAGTAATTTACTTATATTTATTCATTCCTTCACTTATTTTCTTATTCATTCATTCTTTTACTCGCTCATTTATTTTTCTTCGTATATTACTTGATTTATTAATTTAATTATTCGTTTTTTGTTTTATTACCTTTTCATTTATTCATTCAACCTTTTATTTACTGTCTCTTTTGATCAAAAATATGTTTTATAAGCAAATAGAAAGTATTTCATTAGAAAAATATTTTATTCTTCACTTTGCCCCATGAAAAATAAAGTGAAAAGTTTCCACTTTTTTTTTTCGAAGACTCAAATTTATTACCAAAATTAAAAAATACGTTTTCAACGCAAGTTTTATTATAAAATACAATGTTCTTTCATTATGTACTGTAACTTTCAGAACAAATTTTCGATTTGTTCATTTTGAAAAAACTCAGTCATCTTAACCATTTCACTTTGCCCCACATTCCCCTACATGATTAACTGGAACCGAAGGCAATTCGGATAATCCGGCTAGTGTGGGTAATAAGCGAAACATATTCGTAAATAAGTAGACATCTTTTATCGCAGCAAAAAACGATGCTTTGTAGCAAAACTACATAGGATTGTTACTTGTAAACAATTAATGATTTACAGTTATGCTCAGCGATTCTCAACCGGTGGTCCGGCGAACCGGCACCGGTCCGCAGAATTTTTTTACTGGTCCCCAGAAATTTTTATCCGTCTTCAAAACTGTTCCTTACTCAAAAAAGGAAAACACAATCAAAATAATATCCTATAGAACATCTTTTGCGTGAATTTTGTGATTCATTTTCGTACTTTTCTACAATTTTTCAGCAATGCTTATTATTTCTGTACAGTTGTTACAATAATTATTTGTCTTATCCTTAACATTTAAATATTTTTGTAACAGTTCTTTAACGCCAAGTTAAACTATATTAATTCATTTGTTATTATTTATATATTTTGTAAAAAACGGGAAAAAAAACCTCAGTCGTTCGCAAATGTTTTGTTTTTTACGAGTATTTAACGGTTCTCGAGTAGACAGTTAGTTCGAGACTTTTCGAGTAGAAAGGGAGAAGTTTTTTTTTCTTTACAAAAAAAAAAAAGTAAACAGAATTCACATGTTTTAAACAGCAAGTTTTCATTCCTTGTGAAAAAGAAAGAGAGAGAGAGAGAGAAAGAAAAATATGGACGAAAAAAAAAACCGAAAAAAAACATCACAGGTCCACGAATTTTTTTAGAAGCTCTTGCCGCAGTCAGAAAAGGTTGAGATGTGCATGTTGTTCGTTAGATGACTATAGTTTATAGCGCGACCTATACTATGTAAGAGTTGCGTTAATCAAAGGAAAGAGCGAATATTTGGCACATTTATAGTTCTGTTCTTGCTATCATAATTTAGAATTATTATTTAAGTGAATATATTTTCTTAACTCCACAAATTCAGTCCGGATAAATTGAAGATCCCGATAAACGAGATTCTTTTGTATATAAGTATTGTAGTTGCCAAGTCTCCCGATTCGTTCGGGAGGCTGTCGAATTTTGATGACTTCTCCCGAACTGCGTAATGAAGTAAATATCTCCTGAATTCTCAACAAAACAAGGAATTTTCAGAAGTTTGAATTTCAAGAAAAATCTCCACGTTAAAATGATCGCGATCGCAAAAACAAAACCTTTTCATCGACAAAGTAGGCTAAATCGTATATGTTCATCATTTCTGAAACATATTTAGTTCATTTTCTTCTTTTTCAAAATTTTATTTCCCAAAAAATGCTGCAAAACGTTTCCGATCTGAATTTTCTAAATCTTCTCCCACTCTAAGGGATGTTTATTATCAGTTATAAGAGAAAAACTTATGCAAAGTTTAATTTTATTAAGCTTAAAAGTTGTAGCTTTTAACTTCATAAAAGTAATGTTAGTAATAATAAACAACTCAATTTCCAAATTTCGAGTCCTGTGTAGGCATAATTTAAAAAATTCTTGCTTATATTTAAAAAATCTGCGCGAAAATGCGAAGACTCCCTAATTTTCCGTTTTAAATGTTGGCAGCTTAGAATTAAACTTTGAAAGTAAATGCACTTTATTTAATACACTAGAAAGTCGCCCGTCAAGGTATGACGGGTGAAAATTGCTTCTCCATTTGAACGAAGCCATTGCCTGTCTGACGATATTTTCCTAGTTGAAATTGTAACCCTAACTCCAGTGGATTAACCCTAAACTCCAGTAGGTAGCGTTCATTGTTGACCGTTTTTTCGTTTCTTCATTTCCCTGAAACGACACAGTCTTACCAGTAAAACAGTTTTAAGTTGCCGGATCCAGTTCAGCCTCGTCAAAATAAAGTATTTCCTTGCATATCAAACATTACCAAAAAAAAAAATTATCAAATTAGCATGCCGCGGCGCGAGTTTCATTGTTGTTGATGTTAAGAGCGTCAATTGATCATTCGCTATTATATATATGAAGATTGACAGCAAATAGTTATGTTGCGGTGAGTTAGAAATTTTTCAATATTTGACACATGAGGCAGTAAGAAGCAAAAGGATGTCACTGGACATTTTCAAGTTTTGAGTAAAACACGCTTGAAGTTCAGATCCTAGGTAGGCTATCATTGATTTTTTTTTCTAAATAACTCTGCATAAAAGCACCTACCAAGGCTACTAGTACTATCTCTTGCCCCAAAGCGGAGAAAAGGTAATCCTATCATTTGTGCAGTTTATCTACAAATTTTAAATTTTGGCACTTACAGCCCTTTGTTTCTCACTTCCTCACATGTGAATTTATGAAACGCACATTTTAGTCAGCTTGTGCGGTTTAAGCGTTTCATTAACATGTGCGCATGCGCGTAATCTCACAAGATAACTACTTAAAAAAATCCGACTTTGCTTAATGAAAAGTTTTGCTAAACAGAACTTCTTTTTAACGAGTTCGAAGGAGGCTATGATGCAACGAAAAACATATGCAATGCTAAAGGTTAAGGCTCAGAGGATCATATCGCGGCAACAAGATGATTAAAATTATAAGAATTATTTTGATGGCTATGGTTATCACTACAATAACCATAATAATTATATTGTTATCGTAGTATTATCGAAGAACTGGCTAAGATGTGATGCAATATGGTAGTATATGCTGGCCTGTTCTTCGAATGCCAAACTTCTAAAGTTAACATTGCGTTTTTAATGAAATAAATCACTAATTGTAAACTTGTGATTCGTCCTAGTACATCTCCTGTTTTCATGATAATTTATGGCAGTATGTGTGAAATTAAATCAATCAATGACTGTATTGATGAACACGTCGTATTGAAATGTAAAATTAAGTAGAAAGCAATTATTTCGTTATTAACAAAAGCAGCAAATACATAAAATGAAGTTCTTTACTTTTAATTCATTTGGTATTAAAAAAATTTTAACTTTTTTTTTTGTAAAATATAATGAAACGACAGACGCTGAACTTCTTAAAAAACACATTTTAAAACGCCTCTTGAATAACATTTTATGATATCATGTATGACATTACATCATTTAATGACTGTATTGAAGAACGTGTCTTATTGAAATGTAAAATTAAGTAGTTAGTTATGTCATTATATTGATTTTAACAAAAGCAGAAAATACCTAAGTTGAAATAATTACTTTCTATTCATTTGGTATCAAAAATTGAAAATACAACTTTTTTTGTAAACTTTAATGAGACGACAGATGCTGAACTACTGAAAAAACGCATTTTAAATCTCCTGCTTTTATGATACTTTATCGCATTGTGCGTGATATTAAATCATTTAATGACAGTATTGAAGAATGTGTCGTACTGAAATGTGAACTTAAGTGGAAAGTAATTATTACTTCGTTATTAACAAAAGCAGCAAATACATAAGTTGAAATAATTACTTCCTATTCATTTGGTTTCAAAAAATTCAAAAATACAGATTGATAATGGATATTGAAATGACAGATACTGCACGATTGAAGAAACACTTTTTCTAGGTAAAATATAAAGTAAATATAGGATGTCAATGTACTTTCAAGTACTTTCAAGTGAAGTCTTGGGGAAAAAAGAACAAAATAAAGAACCGTTACAACATTTGGCATTAAACGCAATAACCCACTGACACTCACTTCCGATAGAAATTAGATTTTCGGTATTCTTTGTCGATTTGATTATGCCTTTTATTGGAAATGTATTGCAATCAGGAGTGTTGAAGCACGCCAACTAGCAATTATCTAACAATACTGTTGACTGTCACCCACAAATTGCATGACATGTGAATAACAATTTCCGTTGCTGTTTGCATTGAAGTTTTCGATGCGAATAGATAATTTTTTCTCTTAGATTTGTTTTCATAGAATTGCGTGAAAATTCCTGATTGCAGTTGATTTCTAAGAAGTTTCTCGAATCCTCAAAAGTTACAATTATAAAAATAATGTGAGTTTAGAGAGTTTCTAAATATATATTTGTGCAAACATTTACGGTGGACTGAGGCCAACAGAAGCAGTAGAAAGAAAAAGAAAATGCTATACCGGGTGGTTATAAAAGAAGTATCTCTATTTGCAACAGTCTGTGTCTTTACCAGATCGCGCTTTAATTTTAAAATCATTTACACATGTTGGGATTTTAAAAGAACATCTTGGAAACATTAGTTGTTCGTCAACTGCAGCAAAGACGGTGTCTTTCTGAAACGATTTTTATGCAAGAGGGAGTCCAACACACATTGAGCGAGCAGTACAAAATTTCTTACGGCAACATTTCACAGAAGAAAGAGTAATAAGCAGTATCTTCCAATGACGTGGTCTGATCGGTCCCCTGATCTGACGCCATGTGATTTTTGACTTCAGGAGTTCATAAAGTCTAATGTGTACCGTGGAGGTGTTCACATACCTCAGTGAAATAAAAGATAACATTACTCAACACGTGCGAAACATCACCTCAGATGACTTGCATTCCGCAGTTGAAAATTTCGCAGACCGCTTGTATTGTGTCTTCCAGTTCAATGATCAAGGCGTGGAACTTAAACTTGATCGGCATCGCCATGCGTAAGCGTAATATGCCTGTAACAATATTAAATAAACCACCCAGCTTTATATGCTAATTCTTTCCTCTTGTATTACCCATTATAAATTCAAAAGCGACACCTGTAGGTAAATTTTGCAATTAAAATGTTTTATTGCACCCCCCATCTTCCCCCTTCAAGATTAGTAAGTGTTCGAATTTTGGTTGCAATTGGATGATTCCTTCAAGCTTCAGACTGCTCCAAATAGAGATACTTATTTTATAACCACCCGGTATATCACGCTTAAGCATCTTTATCTTTATCTATATATATAAAAATGGACTTTGGTAAATTTGTTCCCTAAGATCTCATAAACTACCCGGCAGATTTGGCTGAAACTTTCACCGTTTGTTCTTTTTGGTACTGGGGAGGTTTGTAGACCAGTTCGATAAAAATCCGATTGATAGTTCCTTTTTTATTCTGATTTGTCCAAATTTTCGCATAAATGCCCCAATATGACGGTTAAAAAATACGTGCACATATTAAAACTATGTGTCCATCGAAAGCGCTTATTTTTCTGCTGAAGATGACATCTGTTAGAAAGTTCTAAGTTGTATGAAAAACGAGTTATGGGCTTTTTTTGTTCCATGTTCGAAGGCTTTCCTCAACCCCATTCATTATTTAGTGTATCATCTCAACTCCCAGTTCATAGTTAGAATTGTTGAATGCTTTTGTGTTTCGTCTGACTGTTTGAGGCTTTTCTCAAGTCAAATCTTAAAGTAACGTTTTTTCCCCAAAATTGGCTAATAATAACTATAGATTTGGTTGATTATTTTCCATTTAAACGGAACTTTAGTGTAATTAATGGTTTTTTTTTATTATTTGTGATGATTGGATTTTTTAATCATTATCCAATCTAACAGCAGAAACCTTGCCAAAATTTATGCAGAAAAATTTCAGTAGCGGATGCATTTGGCAGTTTTTTCAACTGTCACGGTTTTTGAAGTCAAAGACTACGTAATAATGTTTGTCAGCTTTCACCATGTAAACAAAATATCGTCAATCAAAGAATCTTTAAAAACTTTTTTTACTGTAAAATAATCCAGCAACTAAATTAGGCAAATCCATAAACAGCACAAAAACTTCCATTAATGTAACTTCGTGCACAAATTCAAACCATCGCCAAATTTTACGACTTATTTTGGAAACATTACTGATGAAATTGTTTAGCGCCATTTTATAGTGACCAAAAGTATCTTAGCATATGGCGACAATATCTCTTTAACAAAAATTAGTAACATACCGTTTTACAAAGTAAGGAGGGGGAGCATTATCCAAGGTATCCCAAAACGATTCCCGCAAATTCGGTAATATTTTAAATCGCACCTAGAACCTACAATAATTAAGAAGTTCCAAAATAACTAAAGCAAGTTTAAGGGGATCACGGGCGCGTGGCTACATTTTTTTAAACAGTTCAATAAACATACAGAGAAGGTAAAAATAAGTATTTACTGATAAATCTTTTTAAACATGTGAAGTTTAATTTCATATTTCGGAAATTCTTCAAATTTGTATACGCTTAAATTTCGTGTTTTCTTTCCTAAATGAATACTATTTTGCTCTTTTTACTTACTGCTACTTTAGTTTTATGAGTAAGGAAGAAGCTAGATTTTAAGTCACGTCAAAAAAGTGTGTTTTAAGTTCTTTCACTTAAAACAGAAAACAAATGCAAGTAACGATTGGTTCTGATAATTATTGCTAACCCAGGCAACGATGGGTATTTTTGCTAGTTATATATAAAAATGGAGTTTGGTAAATTTGTTCCCTAAGATCTCAGAAACTACCCGGCAGATTTGGCTGAAACTTTCACCGTTTGTTCAGTTTGGTACTGGGAAGGTTTATAGACTAGTTCGAAAAAAATCCGATTGATAGTTCCCTTTTTATTCCAATTTTAGTCCCAATTTTCGCATAAATGCCCCAATATGGGGGTGGAAAAAAACGTGCACATATTAACATTATATGTCCATCGAAAGCGCCAATTTTTCTGCTGAAGATAGCATCTGTTCGAAGTTTCTAAGTTGTATAAAAAACGAGTTATGAGCTTTTTTGTTCCCTGTTCGAAGGCTTTCATCAACCCAAGTCATTATTTAGTGTGTCATCTCAACTCCCAAGAATTGTTGTATTGTTGAATATTTTTGCGTTTCGTCTGACTTTTTGAGGCTTTTCTCAAGCCAAATCTTAAAGTAACGTTTTCCCACGAGATTGGTTAAAAATAAATGGATTTGGCTGATCATTTTACTTTTAAACGGAACTTATGTAATTAATGGTTTATTATTATTATTTATGCTGGTTGGACACTTGCTCACTATATCCAACCAACCAGCAGAAATATCGCCAGAATTTTTTCAGAAGGATTTCAGTAGCTGATGCATTTGGCAGTTTTTTTCCACTGTCGCTGTTTTTGAGCCCAAAGACTACGTAATAATGTTTCTCAGCTTTCACCATATAAACAAAATATCGCCAATTAAAGATACTTATATAAAAAAAATACTGTGTAAAACAATTTAACAACTAAATTAGGCAAATCCATAAACCGCACAAAAACTTCCTTTTTTTTTTTGCACGATTTCAAACAATCGCCAAATTTTACTACTTATTTTTGAAACATTTCGGATGAAACCGTTTAGCGCCTTTTTTTTTTTTTGACCAAAAGTATCTCAGCATCTGGCAACAGTATTTCTATAATAAAAATTAGTAAGGAGGGGGAGTATTATCGAAAGTGTCCCGAAATGATTCTCGCAAATTTGGTAAGATTTTAAACCGCACCAAGTGCTCACAAAAATTGAAATTTCCCAAAATAACTAAAGCAAGTGTAAGGGGAACACGGGCGGCTACATTTTTTAAAACATTTCGTACATCAATAGCCATACAGAGAAGGTTTTAGATTTAAAAAAAAAGTACTAACAGATAAATCTTTTTAAACATGTAAAGTTTAATTTCATATTTCGAAAATTCTTCAAATTTGTATATGCTTAAATGTCGTGCTTTCGTTTCTAATTGAATACTATTTTGTTCTTTATACTTACTGCTATTTTAGTTTAATGAGTAAGGAAGAAGTTCGATTTTTAATCACATCAAAATGGTTTGTTTAAAATTCTTTCGCTTAAAACAGAAAACAAGGGCAAGTAACGGTTGTTTCTCATAATTATTACTGACCCAGGCAACGCCGGGTATTTTTGCTAGTATTCTATAAAATGCAAGTTTTCAAACTTTTCCTGTAACGTAGCACATAATAACCTTATCAAAACCATTTTTAGTACTTTGCCTAATAGAATATCATTCTATGGTATGTCCAGATATTAAATACAATGCCCAAGGAATTGCCCAGAAAGCAATGCATTCTATATAATGCCTAGGCATTTTGTAGAATGCCGATGTTTCATACTTTGCCGGCCCATGGCATACTTATGGATAAAGAAAATCTAGAATTTATGTGAGCAGAGATTTCTTCCAACACGCATTAAAAAAAAAAAAAAAAAAAAACTTACGTGAGGTTTAGCTGGTGCACATAGATCCTGTCCGGGACAAGACTATCCTCCACCGCTGCGCCCATTTCCGAGTCGGAGTCTGGAAAGAAGGACGTATTTAAGCGATTAAGAAGATCCCCGCCAAACACAAGCAATTCACAGAAAAGAAAAATCATATAAAACATAAGAGTCATATTTTGTTCTGAATTTTTAATCTAGGTGTAAATTAAATGACGAAAAAAATATAATTTTCTTATGAGATTGAAAAAAAAAAAAAAAAAAAATCAGGCTGTATCGTAAAGTCACACAATCGAAGTGAAACTTTTTTATTACAAGGAAACATTTTAATTATTCTTCAATCACTTTGAATAGCATAGATTGTGTTTATTACTCCTTTATTTACTATTTAGACGTAATATTACATGTATGTCAATGTGCATCATCTACTTGTTCTTAAGAGAAATTATAGTTTTCGTACACATATAAATATTGCGCAATGTGACTGCCAATCACAAATGGTTCAATCGGTAGAATTCTATCAAACCCTTCGGATCGAGTCCCGGCCAAGACGTTTTGGGTATATTCACAACAAAATTGTATACTTTAAGGAGGAAAATATATAATAAACAATAAAAGAAAAAACTATACTTGAAATGTGTTGGTTGTACAAACGTGTATGAACGAATGCTCAGTTGATAGCCAACATCTGTACTCAATGCAGTACGCAACCACGGACAACAAGAAAGGAAGAAAGAGTTGAAATTTTTAGTTACACAAAAATCAACTACGTCACTTCAGTCACACAAAAGTTTGCTTATCAGAATTTCAAAGTCCCCACATGAAAATTTTCACTTAAAAAAGAAAAAAATAAAAACATAATGGTTACAAATCTTGCAATGTTACCGTTTGCCTTTTGGTAGGTGGAATCATTAGCATAATTAAGAAATCATAACCAACTGGCAATTCAGTTCCCAAATGGGACGACAGATGTGATAAGGTAATTGAAGCTTGGATTCAAATCAGTGATTTTGTATTTAATAATAATACTCACAGCCTGTTTACATTCACACTCTGAGAGAGCATTTTGACACCAGCATGCTTGATAGTAAACAGTGAACCTTAGTTATCTAGCTACAAATTAATCAACTTATATTGTGATTATCTGCATTACAAAACTATGTAGACGAAATTAAAAATGGTCATAGAAACTGTTTCAACCGGTATCCTGTCTATCTGTTGAAACAGTGACTGGGGTCAGTTGAAAAACACTTGAAAAATGCTAGGAATCGTGTTATTGCATACTTATTTAATAAATAAAACGTATATGGATCATTCCACGTCAAATCGCCTAAATTAAATAGTCGGCCGTGCCGTCATGTCTCCAATTTTTCCGATTATTTTTTACGAATAGATATCTGTAAGAAAAGCCAAAATTAATTTTTTTAGATTTTTTGAATGAAAATTACGTTTCGGAGAATTTTTTCAAAAATTCGATTATTGATCATTTTTTGGAGTTACTGTTTGGACATGAATTCAGAAAGTCTCTCTTATTTCTTTATTTTTCAACCAATTAAGCTGAATTTGGTATCAATTTCAAGCTAATATTTTTCTCTTTCAGTGTGAGCGACAGAAAGTATTCTATACTAGCCTGCGTGCCCGGCGTTGCACGGGCTACTTAAAAAATGAAAGAGCTGTTCAATTGATGTTTTTGTATTATTCTGACATCAGTTTCTAAAGCGCTAAGGAGTAAATAATTACGCGTAATGCAAGGTTTGCAAAACACCAGTAGAGCATATTTTTGGCAAAAACCTGTTTAACGTTAATCATATTTATCAATAATACAAGTTATGAGTATTTTCAATTAGCACAAAAGATGAAAATATATGCATTCTCAACTATAATATGTGCTCACTTTAAACTGAATTAAATCTGATAGAATATATCTGAAATATTTATGTACAATTACAATCAGCTTTTTACATAAAATGACACACTTTTTTGTTGATTACGTGAAACTAAAGCACCAAGACTTAATAAATACCAATAAGCATTAATTTAATATCAAGTCATCAGATTCCAATTAAGCTTTAGTTAAAATCCTTAAAAACAATCTTTTTTGTTCAACTCTGTTTCACTTAAAGAAATCCAAACAATCGTAATTTAACGTGTTCTTTTAACGATACAAACTGTATTGCAAAAATCGAAACAGGAAGGAAAAAGAGATTTATTAAAATTCGAAAACTCACCCATGTGACGGAAAAAAGTCCAACAAAATAAACATAATTAGTCGCACATCCTAAATGTACCCAAATATGAGGCCGGTGAATGATAAACTTACACTTCAATCAATAAACATTACTGAAGAAACATTTTTCATATGCTGAAAATAGTTAAGAACGTTGAATGTGAAAAAATAAGAAAGGACAGACGATAAATGTCCGAATAAAGCAACCAATTTCAAACTAATTAAAAATGAAATTCTAGATGGAAACGTTGTTTTAAGATTTGAACAGCAGCCAAAAAAATCTCTTTTGACAATTATTAGAATTTTATTTGCTCACCCATATGCAAAATGGCAACAGGAAAGAAATAAAAATTCCGGAATAGCGTTATGTTAATTAACGTTTTAGTTAATATCCCCGCTAATTAAAGTCGTACAATTATGAGATTGGTCCTATTGTTTTCTTTGGAAAACTTCGAATTGATCGGTATCTCGTTTGACTCCCGATTCGCAGTGGTTCTCGAAAAGATCGATCTTCAGACAGACAGACAGACAGACAGACGGACGGACGCGAACAGATTTTAATATTATAGTGGATGAACAGAGAGTTGGGTGTTGCCACTCTTTATCTAAAGTCAGTTTTTATAATTTTTCAATTGGAAGATTAAATAAGTTATATCTATGGAGTACCTACTACGATCTACATTAAATTTTTTGCAGCATATTTAAAACATTCTCTTGCTATGCAGAAAAAAGTAGAAGGGTGTTTTTTGTTGTTTTGAATTTAAAAAACAAAGTTTGTTTTGCAGAAAATACAAGTTTTCTATTACTTTAAATCCCTTTTAAGCTTAAAAAAGGCCAAAAACTTTTCAGAACAATTAATACTGGACTCGCAAAGGATTTGTATCAACAGTTATTCGCTAAAAAGTTGTTTACTTTTGAAAAGAATTGTGCAAGAACCTCCGTTTTAGACTTCTCAAAAATAAATAAATAACACTTTTGATTGAAAGTGCACTAAATATTAAGAATAATAATTTGAAGAATAGTATGAAAATATTTTTAATCGAATTATTCTGCTTTTTTTTGACATTAAAGGATGGAAAAAAAATACTGTTGAAAACTTTTCTTAGCATAATCTTGTTTGGATTACGTTACACCTGACAATAAACTTCCACACTTACAGTAAGTACTCCACAACTCTAGACTTCTCTGAAAAAGATTATTTTTGCTGATTCAAGTACATTTTAAAACCTGGTTGAAACTTATTGATAGAAATTCTGACTTTTTCATCTTCTGTTACAAAGGAAATAGTAAATTTTTAAAAAAATGCCGTCCGCACAAGCATGCGTTTCATTTCACATTTTATAATTGACGAAAGCTATGTGTCGATTAGCTTTCAAAGCGAAAGAAGAATGATAAGTATTTTAAGAGCGGAACATTGCATTAGGCGATTTGACGTGAAATAACCCATATTATAATAGTCTTTTTGCGATGTATTTAAAGGAAAAAAAAAAACCCTTTTCCCAAGAAAGTTGAAATTAAATTTTAAGCTTATAAAATCCAAGTAAAGCGAACGTAAATTTCTTTGTAACAAAATGCTTTCAATGACGAATGGGGGATAATCAAGGGGAATGGAACGACTGCATTTATGTCGAAATGAAATGGGGAATTATTTCCAACTTGTCTTGTAGATTCAGAAGTTTTAGTATCTTGATTGATTCTAATTTCCTACACTTATTGGACAAGTTAAAAATATTTTTTATTTGTTTCGCCAACATTATGCTGCTATCCCAAATCTTTCGCTTTTCCATTCCCCCAAATTCTCTTCTAAACTACATTTTGCATCATTTAGGGAGATTCTCAATTATAACACACTAAATAAGGTTTAATAACGTTTAACAGCTATTCAAGGCTCAAAAGCTCGCTTGAACCTTCTAGAGTCTTAAAATTAAATGCACAAGGAACAACACT
Source organism: Uloborus diversus (assembly GCF_026930045.1). Classification (NCBI taxonomy): domain Eukaryota; kingdom Metazoa; phylum Arthropoda; class Arachnida; order Araneae; family Uloboridae; genus Uloborus; species Uloborus diversus. The sequence goes on from NC_072735.1 coordinate 159,997,492, forward strand.
CATTCATTCTGATAGGAATTTTTATGGCTTTTAAGTAGCAGTGTTTTCCCATTTGGACTTGAAATATTTCAGCTTTTTGTTTGAATTATGTTTAACTCATTTTTATTTTATTTTCTCTTTGATCAGATTTGCTTTCGCATTGCTGCTTTTCTGCCTCATTTGTCATTAGCTTAGGTGGTGCTTTGGAGTAAGGTTTGATGATTTCATTTGATAAGACTTCAGTGTTCATGGAATCAAGAAAATGCTCTTACTTTTGCTAAAATGTATGGTTATTTTTCTTGCACCTCTAGCGCATGAAGAGCTGGAGGTGTGATATCGAGACTACTTTCTCAGATTCGAGACTACTTTCAATGTCGAGACTACTTTCTCAGGAGAGGCATTTGCAATATTAAACCAAAGTTCTAAAATGTAGTTTTAGCTTTAATTTTCCTTCTTCAGAGGTTAAATAACGTTTAGAATAGCTATAATTTTGTGTGGGTACTATTGTTTTTAAACATGCGGTAGGCACGGGGGGCTTCGGGTGCAATGCAACGTTTTTAAACATGTGTACAATTTTGTGGATTAGTTTCGGAGTTATCTGATAATTCAACTCCTGCTATTGTTTGAATGGGGTCGTTTCCAATATTTTAAAAGTATTTTTTTCTGAAAGAACATGCTTAAAAACATAGGATCTAACCATTTTTTAAAATAAATTTGTTTAAGCTTAATATTTTTAAAACATTACTTAAATCGGTGCTCTTTCATTGTTTACATTTCTTACCGATGACATCACAAATGATGAAATGCCATTTTGTGTTGCCATTCACTGAGCAAAATATTTAATTACCTTCTTTACTCACATGTGTTGGCAACGATATGTTTGATAGCAAGCATAGAGCGCAATTTTAGTTCGCTTCTTGATTATGATAACGTGGAAACGCGGTACAAAGATGCGCCAAAAAGCATTATTTGTGACGTCATCTAGACCACGCCCTGTTTGAAGAATCGGACATTTAAAAAAAAATTAATTAAAAAATAACTGTTCGGAAAATGAAAGAATTTTCTGGGTCCATGTTATTATTATTATTATTTTTTGCTTATTCTATTAATTTCAGTGACTAAAAGTACTACTTTTGTCTGAAGGAAACAACTCCATTGTATCGAATAATTTATAAATTAACTCAAACATTTATACGTTACGTCTATGTTGCACTGGTGGTGTGACATTTATACAATGTACTGACCAAAATCTAGATTGCAATTGAGGTAGTGAGAAGCAAAGGAGTGCTAATTTTAAAAGTTTATAGATAACCAACACAAATAACAGGGGAACCTCTCCTCTGTTTTCGACACTAGGAGCTCTGGTGGATTCTGCTGTGCAGTAGGATTTAGAAAAAAAAATCAGCGAAAGCCTATCTAGAATCTGAACTTATTCCTTGATCGCGTTCCTTATAAACGCGTTATGTAAGGAACTTTAAAAAGTTCACTTACACCCCTTTGCGTCTCAATGACTCAATTGTTCCCTGGTGACTCAAGCTTTTCTCTTTTAAGTGAGGAAAGTGTACATACCTTAAGCACGTGAATAGTAGTTGACTATTTATTATTAAATTTAATTTATTAATTTATTCATTTTAAAATTCTATTGAAAAATATATATGGAATTCTACTCATCATTGTGTAACAGTTAATATAAATATTCCACAACTTACCATTTTTTTAGCAAGAAGTTACCTGAATAAAAAAGCTTCAAGTTATTCTACGAGTCATAATATATTTAGAACGTAACACTTCCGGATTAAAATGTTTCGACACATCCTGAGAGGGGGGGAAAAGAAATTGTTATATTACGTTACAAACACAGGCGTATGCATCTAGAATGAAAATGAGCAGTTTTGGGAGTATTTTAGATCGTGTTTTCTGTGAGCAAAACTGGCATCGCAGGGTAACCATAGCAACGTTTGCGGTTTTGAAAGTAAACAACATTTGATCATGCCAAATACTAATTTGTCATTCTGTTCGATCATGTTTTGACGTACATTGGCAATTAATAACGTATTATTGGCCCAATTTTTTATTTTATTTTTAAAACTTTATGAATTTATTTGCTTATTTTCAATATCAAAAGAAAAAGTCTAGATCAGAAATAACTGAAATTACCATAATTGAGAGTTTTGTGTCATAAGATTTCGGCATGAATAAAAATTGATTCCAAATTTTTTCCCATAAATATTAGAGTAACAATTTTGCCTACTATCCTGTAAAAATAAAAAAAAGAAGAAGAAATACAAGGAAGAAGGTTTAGTGAATCTTTAAAATATCGCTGTTCAACAAACCAAAAGTTTTTTGGAAAAACTAAAAATAAGTAAAACAATAAAATCAAGAAAAATTAAAAATTTTGAAAGTCGGGTTTTGAGATGGGGAACGTATGTTTGTCGTTCTGTCTGCCTGCTCTCCCCCCCCCCCTAATAAATTTTGAGTGAACAGACCGATTCGAAAGAACTTTTTTTCCCCGAAAGATCTTAGCAGGAAAATCTTATTCTCACATTTTACTTTTTTTGGTTTGAACAATTTTTCGCCCAATTTTGAACAGTTCAAAAAAATAAATTTTGAGTGAAGAGTCCGATACGAACAAACATTTTTCTTTTTTTGTTTGAAAGATCTCGACAAGGACAAACCATTCCCATTTTTCACTTTCTGATTTGAACAATTTTTTTTGTTCAACCCCCCCCCCCCCAGAACAAAAAAACAAAACAATAGCATCTGCGGAGAAATTTTAGTTAACTATAAGTCCCGAATTTAAATACGGATATGCTTCAAATAAACTTAGATGAAAAAGCCCTTTATGAAAAACATATGATGTAGAAGAAATTTTTTTATCAAGTTGTTTAAGAGTATTGTTTAAAAAATTAAATATCAAACTAACATTAACTATTACAAGAAGATTTAAAACCTGTTTATCAGGATAGCAACAGCACTAAATATTATTTTTTGGTATCAAATAATTGAAAAAATACGCAGATTTTGAACATGTTCTTAATTTTTGGCTTTAGGAAATAGGAAAACATTTTTAAATATAAATAGAAATACCATCTATCGTAGATTTAAAATTAAGATGAATCAGAGATAAATATAACTGAATTAAAATGAAATGAATTATCATGACGCAAATATTTTTACTATAAAATAATGATTGTGGAGAAAATTTGTTTTCATTTTCATTATAAAGTTTTGATTTAGTTATTTTGTTTTGACAACGGAGAAAAAAAAAAAGAAATTTGGGCTGCTTTGTTTTTTAACAGAAAAAAAGAGCTGCAAGCGATCCTTTTATTTTTTTTTTTTGATGAAATTTATTTATTTTCGTGGTATTTTTAGTTACTTATTTTTTTTTATTTTCCAAAGTTTATTTATTTTTTCCGAGCAAATTCCGAGGCTCTGTATTGTTACATAAAAGGAAAAGCAGTAAACTGATTTTGAAAGAAATCCTTACTTCTTATAAGATAAAATGATTGGCAATATGGATCCAGCACATTGGAAATGATTAAAATCTGATTTTTCGCTGTTGACAACAGATAAAAAGTTTTAATTCGTGGGTCCGTTTGCTGATACAGCACGGCGCTGCGATACCCGTCAGATTCTTGACGAGGTCTGCCGACTATCCCTGCATTAGAATTTTTTTTTTTTTCTGCTCGATTTTGCCAAATTTAAGGTAGAACAACGCAGTTAAGAATGAAACCGAAAGCAAAAGTAAAAACAAAAAAGGCGTCCAAATCTAAGCTGGTAGCGTTCACAGTGGCTGAGAGGTCAAAAGTATTTGCTCCCGCAGCTATCTGCGCCTCAGTTTTCTAGCATTAATTCGAAGCTTTTTAGAGAACATTCTACTCATATTTTTACTTCCTTTTACAAAAAAAAGGAAGTAATGTATTCGCGAAAAAATTTTCACCCAAAAATCGGCCTTAATTTCCATTTTGCTCACCCCCAAATGAATGTTGAGTTTTTTTTTTTTTCAACCCGACCACACGTGGATATGTTCCTTGGAATGTACAGACACCTGAAATATCCATTTTGACGATCCCCGAGTTAATTACAACGAGTTTTCTCGTGACGTCTATATGTACGTATGTATGTGCGTATGTGTGTCGCATAACTCAAGAACAAAATGTTCTAGAAAGTTGAAATTTGGTACGTAGACTCCTAGTGGGATCTAGTTGTGCACCATCCTTTTTGGTTGCATTCAGATGCTCCAAATGGGGTCTTTTGCCCTTTTTTTGGGTGGGGGGGGGGAATCATTGTTAATTTCGATGTAAACTCAAGTGGTGTTATAATTTGGCGGACACTTTGCGATATATCGCCAGTCTTTTGGTCGCCAACTTGGAGACAAATTTTGGCGATTTTTTTTTTTTTTTTTAAATCTGGTTTCAATTTGGCCACTGTTGGCGATATTCAGAGAGTAAACAATTGAATCACATTAAAACTGCTAATAATGAGAAAAGACATTAAATTGGAGTAAAAGGAAGTCATGTGATTTTCACATCAGCTCGTTTAACTTTGGCATTTCATTTTCAGGCTTGGTGACGCTTCATAGTAAGTTTTAAGACTAATCTAATGATGTTTGTTGACCATTGACTACGCTAACCCTACAGACTGTTTTTGGGATTTTTAATTTGCGTCACAGAGATTATTGAACAAAATTGTAGAATATATTACCGCTAATAGCGTTTATAACTTACATCCACCATGATAATTAAATAACAATTTCCGTCTGTTGAGATCAGAAGGCACTTATTTAAAAGCAAATCTTTTATTGAGTATGTTATAATGTACAACATGAATATCATGGCTACGAGCTTTGTAGCTAACAATATTCAAGGCATAACTTTCTAAAAAACCACACCTAGTTTCCTTACCTTATAAGTACGGAACATTTACATTATTCAGAATTTTACAGTTCACGGTTTACAGTGATACTTTTCACTTTAAATATATAAGAAATAATATGCAAATGTGTTTACTTTCAAATGCACGTACGAAAAACAATCAAATAAATTAAATAATTCTAACAAAAATTCTGCAACTGTATTCGCAAGCTATTACAATCATATCAATTCAGGGGTTCCCAAATTGTGTGTCACGGCACCCTTGGGTGGTACAGCAATAGACGGGAGGCGCAGCGAAGTATCCATGGTAACACTTTATATGTATATAATAAGAATAGACTACACTGTTAAAACTTCGCTGCATAAGGAAAATTTAAATAATGTAGTACCAACGAAAACCTCGTAAGGGTGCCAAATGATTCCTTATGGTACCCCTGTGACCCTTAAAGGTGCCATTTGTTGCCACATGGCATCCTGTGGCACCTTTAAGTCCTTCTGGTACCCTTAAAATTCCATAGAGAGCCAATTAGCTGGTGCTACAACGTACCCTTAAAGGTGCCATATGCAATCCGCAGTTTTGCGTGAGAAAATTCAAATTCTTTTAACGGTGCCGCGAATCGGGAAAAATTTGGGAATCACTAAATTTATTATTAACTAGTGGTACCCTCATGGCTTTGCCCGTAATAGAAAATTAAAAAGGTCTTTTGGTTCGCCTGTATATTTACAAATAATGTATGGTGAATTTTTCTCGCCAATTGGCTTGTACCCATGCTACGGTTCCAAGTTATAATAATTTCGTAATTTACTCGTCCATCTTACGATAATTTTGTTCTTAAAATTGGATTAGAAAAAGAACCACATCGAATTTTCGAGAAATCGCTTCGAGGTGCACACCCCCATGGTACAAACTAACTTTGTGCCAAATTTCATAAAAATCGGCCGAACGGTCGCTATGCGCGTCACAGAGATCCTGACAGACAGAGATCCGGACAGACAGAAGGACATTCAGCTTTATTATTAGTAAAGACTATAGCGACGATTAAGATTCCATTTTTACAGACCATCTAAATCGCTAAATACTCCTATTACCTAAAATTGAATATTTATTACGACTTACCGCACAAAATTACTTGTCTTGTTCCTTCTCAAAAGAACTTCCGCGGTTAACGAACTGAGAAACCGTTCGAAACGATCGAAAACAATGTCTTTCCGATCGTCATTATACGAAAAGACATAATCCCTTTATTCCCTCCATAATTAGAGGTAAAAAGCTTCCCCAGCTAAAATCTAGGCCAACGAAGATACCACTGCACAGATTTAACTTTACATAAAAAAAAAAGAAAGAACAAACCGTACAACCGGTCATTAATGATGCTCTCTAGATCAAAATATCGCGTGCCTCGGTTCGAAGGAAAAGCCCTTCCTTGGGAGGGCTGGAACGGAAGCAAATATATTCGGAAGCAGAATTATGGCTTCAAAGTAAAAGGTTTTCGAGTCGATCTAGATTATGGTGGACATTAGAGTCAACTTCACGAGAAAGTCGAGTTTATTATCTGTTTTATGATAGCAAAATCTGTCTGTATTTTGCGGATGTCGGGCTGCTTTGCTTTAATTGTCTGAAAGTAAAAGTTTGCAGTTGTAATATTCTTGTTTCTTCGAAGGTGATAAAATTGTGGTTAAGTATGCAGCAGACCCGTTTTCCCCGGCCTTCTCTTTAAAGGGGAAAGGATTTTTAAGGATTGTATGAATTATAAAAATGTTTTCAAGGGTTCTGATTTAATTGTCTGAAAGTAAAAGTTTGTAGTTGTAATATTCTTGTTTTTTCGACGGTAATAAAATTGTGGTTTATACATAAAGTAAACCCCGTTTTTTACGTCCTTTCTTTCAAAGGGGAAAGGATTTGTTTGAATTATAAAAATGTTTTTAAGGGTTTTGTTTTAATTGTCTGAAAGCTAAAGTTTGCAGTTGTAATATTCTTGAGACTTCGAAGGTGATAAAATTGTGGTTAAGTATAGAGCAATGCTTCTTCCTTAGTGAGCCGCGGTATTTTCGGAGTCGTAGAATAAGGAAGAACACTTATCTTACCTGCGCAAGAAATCACATATAATGTTGCTAGTTGCATCAATTGTTGCTAGTTTCATCAAATACCAACGGTGTGAACATTTATTTTACTAACATGTAAAGAAATCGTACGGGGAACGATAGGTTCCGATTCAATAATGAAGTGATCAAAGAACCAATTCCAGACGATGTTATCAGGCGACTAATTAAGGAAATGATGGGGGACCTTAAAAATAATGATTGATAAACTACAAATAGCTGATTTTTTTTTTAAATTTCAAGTTGACGAATCAACGGATATAAAAAGCACACTATTCTTGCTGATGAGGACGGCATTTAAGATCATTTTATTTTCTGCAAAGAATTTTCCCATCGCGCAACGGGTAATGAAATATTCTGCATTGCAGCTAAATTAATAAAAAGCAACGGGATCCAGTGTTACGACTGTACACGCGCATGCTGTGATGGAGCAGTTGCAAAGATGGGAAATATCGAAGGGTTCATATTGAATACGAAAAATCTAAATCCATGAGCTCAAATCGGTATCCTCCATCATGAAACTCTCCCGGCAAACAATATGACATATGAGCTGAAGCTAACTGTGGTTGAGGCAATAAAAACCATCACCTTCATACGATTAAGATCACTTCATTCTCATATTTTCATTGTACTTTCGGAAGACGTGGGGGCAGATCATCACTCCCTACTTCTTCACACGGTGATTTGCTATTTTTTGAAAAGCAAGGTCCACGAAATTTGAGTTGGCGAGGTACAAATTTCTGATGTTTCACGACGAAACGAAACATGAAAGTTTATCACAAGACAAATATTTTCTGGGAAAACAAGCGTACGCAGCTGATATTTTTTAAAATCTTAATGAACTGAATCGAAGAATTATTGGACGTGGTGAGTATCGCGTTCATATGTGCGCACAATTACACGGATTCAAACAAAAAACTCAGTGGAGAGCCACCAATGGATTCCATCGTGGTCCACTGGACATGTTTAAACGAACCAACTATTGTTGGGGCAAACCTTGCCTAGTAGCGTATCTTGTTCATATGTATGCACAATCAAACGGCTTCAAACCAAAAGTTCAGTGGAGAGCCACCAGTGGATTCCATCGGGGCCCACTGGACATGTTTAAACGAACCAACTGTTGTTGGGGCAAACCTAGCCTAGCAGCGTATCGTGTTCATATGTATGCACAATCAAACGGCTTCAAACCAAACATTCAGTGGTGGAGAGAGGAATTCGATCGTGGCCCACTGGACAATGGACATGTTTAAATGGACCAACTATAATTGGGGTAAACCTATCCTGGAGCATTATAAAGGCTACAAAGATTCATATTACAGCGTTACGATGCTGCCACGTTAGGTTTGCCCCAACCATATATACACTTTGAAAGAGAAGCTTAAAATGGTGGTAGAACATTTAGCTATGATTCAAATTAAAGTTTAAGCACTACTTCAAGTTAACTGGCACAAAATAATATGACTGGGTCCGTGATCCGTTGACGCATCAGCAAGGAACTTTCTTCAAAAGAAAAAATTATTTATCTCAGGAACGACCGCTCCTTCAAATTAGGGTTTAGCGCCTTTGGATGTATATTGGCTGTTAGTAAAAGGAGATTTCTGATCACGTTATTCATGAGCTGTTACTGTTACCATTATTCTTAGCGTTAACACTTTTCAAGAACAAAATATTGTGGCTAGATCCTCGATTTAAAAACTTCTCGTAGTTCTTCTCATCATATAGAGCTGAACAAAAAGCGCCACTTTCCCTCAAGACAGGCATAACTTTCTCAGTCGTGTTAAACGAAAGTTTGGGGACTTGCTGGTCATAATAATAACTGAAATTCATGATAAACTTTAATTCAATTTCTTAAGAAACTGAAATATTTAAAAGATTAAATGTTAAATCCTAATGGAAACACTTTTTTTCTCTTCCTAGCTTCGATTAGTGAATAATGAAAACATTGTCCGTACTGACATGTGAAATTTGGTTCAGTGTGCCGCAAGAATTGAACCGACTATCAAGTGTGCCGTAAAGTAAACGAGCTGATGTGTGCATCACATGACTTCCTTTTACTCCAATTTAATGACATTTCCCCATCATTGGCAATTTTAATGTGATTCAATAGTTTACCCTCTAAATATCACCAACAGTAGCCAAATTAAAACAGATAAAAAAAATCGTCAAATTTTTCGCCAAGTTGGCGACAAAACTTGGCGACCAAAGACTGGCGATATATCGCCAAGTGTCCGACAAATTATAACACCACTTGAGTTTACATGGAAATTAACAATGATTTCCCCCCAAAAAGGGGCAAAAGACCCCTTTAGAAATACCCGAATGCAACCAAAAGAGGACGTGCACAACTAGACCCCACTGGAAGTCTACGTGCCAAATTTCAACTTTCTAGGACATGCCGTTCTTGAGTTATGCGACATACATACGTACATACAGACGTCACGAGAAAATTCGTTGTAATTAACTCGGGAATCGTCATTACGGATATTTCGCGTGTCTATACGTTCTTAGGCACTTATCCACGTGCGGTCGAGTCGAAAAAAAAAAAAAAACTCAATGTTCATTCGGGGGTGAGTAAAATGGAAATTATGTTCGATTTTTGAGTGAATATTTTTTTGCGAATACAATGCTTCCTTTTTTGTAAAAGAAAGTAAAAAGGTTGAGAAGCACTGGTATAAAGTAAACCCATTTTTCTCGGCCTTCCGTTCAAAGGGGAAAAGATTTCTTAAGGATTTGTTTGTATTATTATAGAGATATTTTCAAGGGTTTTGTTTTAATCGTCTAAAAGTAAAAGTTTGTATTGTAATGTTGTAATATTCTTGTTTTTTAGAAGGTGGTAAAATTGTGGTTTATATTTACAGTAAACCTGTTTTTTCCGGCCTACCGTCCAAAGGGGAAAGGATTTCTTAAGAATTTGCTTGTATTATAGAAATGTTTTTAAGGGTTTTGTTTCAATTATCTGAAAGTAAAAGTTTGTAGTTGTAACATTCTTGTTTCTTCAAAGGCGATCGGAAATAAAACTGCAATGTATACTCTTTTTCTAGCTCTTAGGAATGGTTTAAGGATTTTACTTCATTATAGAAATATTGATAAGAGAATATCAAATCCAATGATTTAACAACAGTTAATTGCTTTATTTTTTACTGCAGTAGTTGTCAGAACAGTCAATTTTGAGCAATTTATCTGTGAAAAATAATTTGAAATATTTTTAGGACTACGATTGATAACTTACATTTTATTGAAGTCATATTTTGTAATGAGCGGGTGTACAAAATTGCTTACCGTGAAGTACATTTCATATAATATGAAGCATTAACAACCGCATCAGGTTTTTATCTGCTGTTAGTATAAAAAATATGTTTGGAATTCAACTAAGAAATGATTATGTGCATTGCTTTATTTCTCCTAAAAATGCAGTTTATAGCTTCTTAAATGAAATTCGTTGCTTAAAATTTTTAAAACAATTGAGTATTTATTTAAAAAATGATTTCAAATTGTTAGTGCTAAATTGATTAGTTAAGAAGTTTTTTTTTTTTTGATTTTGCATACGCACACAAGGCATAAAATTGATACAACATATGAGTTTAACTTGAATTTAATAGGGAAATGAAAAAAAAGGTCCATTTATTTCTCAAACAGTTCAATCCATTTTTTTTTATCTTTAAGTTATTAGAAATACTGAGTTCAAAAAATAAAGTATGGTAAACCAAAGGTTTCTATTGTAAAAAATAAAAAAAATAAATAAAAATGAAGTGGGAGCATGGGCGGATACAGAAATTGTTCAAAGAAGGGGGCGGTTCATTGTTTAACTTACATCTACTACATAC